>NC_057807.1:664979759-665279759 GCF_018294505.1 Triticum aestivum | reverse complement strand
TTCTCTTTCATGACGGACTTCCAAAACCTCAATACACAAATTGAATGCCTAAATAGAGCACACCTAATTCTGCTCCCCAAATCAGAACTGGCAAACACTCCCGACGCCTACCGCCCCATCTCGCTTCAAAACTGCCCTATAAAAGCCGTTGCAAAGGTGCTCACTAATAGGCTAAAACCATTGATCCCGCTGCTGGTTCATGCTAACCAAACTGGGTTCATCTCAGGCCATAGCATCGCAGAAAACTTTATTTACGCTGCCGACCTCATCCATGCCTGCCACTCCAGAAAGGCTCCAACAATGGTAATCAAGTTGGATTTTAGCAAAGCTTTCGACTCACTCTCCTGGGACTCCCTTATATCCATACTAAACTGCCGTGGTTTCCCGCAAAAATTCACCGCATGGATCCACGACCTTCTCTCCACCGGAAAAACTGCTGTTATGCTCAATGGGATCCCCGGTAACTGGATTAACTGCAAAAACGGCCTCCGACAGGGTGACCCCATCTCACCCTACCTATTCATCATCGTTGCTGATCTTCTGCAGCAAATGATACAACAAGACTGCAATCTATCACACCTTAGCCACCCGCTTTTCTCACATCTCCCGCCAACTCTCCTACAATACGCTGATGACACCCTAATCATCGCTAAAGCATCAAATGACGGCGCCCAACAGTTAAAAAACATTCTACAGGACTTCGCTCGGGCAACCGGCCTCTCTATCAACTTCACCAAAACAACGTTAGTGCCTATGCATGTCGCACCTATACTGTCGGCATCCATTGCATCTACCATGCAATGCACAACCTCCTCCTTCCCACAGATCTATTTAGGCCTACCCTTAGCACCCACTCGCCTGCCTTCAAACGCCTTCCTACCCATCATCAAACGATGTCGAAAATTCTTAACAGGTTGGCGGGCAAAGCTCCTCTCCAAAGGAGACAGGCTCATATTACTATCTGCAGTCCTAGATTCAATCTTGGTCTATTTTATGTCTGTCTTCCTCATTCCCAAAAGCGTTCTTAAAACCCTCGATTCCATTAGACGTGCTTTCTTCTGGGCTGCAGAAGAAACTTGTACTGGTGCTCAATGTCTAGTTGCCTGGAAAAATGTCTGTAAACCAAAAATGTGTGGTGGTCTAGGCCTAAAAAACCTGCATAAACAGAACAAATGCTTGCTCATGAAATTCGCTGTCAAAGCTCTTAATCCAGAACAATCTCCATGGCTTGACTGGATCACTTTGCAACACCCAAATGCCCTCCTCACCCCACGAAACAGTCACTCATTTATCTGCCAAACAATAAACCAGCAACTACCAGCCCTCCATGCCATCTCCTTTGTACTCACGAACTCTGGCACCAACACATATTTCTGGTTAGACAAATGGATCCACCAAACACCCCTCGCCACTTTATTCCCATGCCTATACTCTCATACAACTACACCCCTCGCTCGTATGGCTACTGTTTTTAACTATGGTTTAGATTCAATCCTGCCGAACCGCCTAACCTCTAATGCCACTGCCGAGTTGTGCTCTGTGTTGTCTCTCCTGCAGGATTTCCAGCGGTCGCCTGGACCAGACGAACGCTACCTCTCCGGTGGCTTGTGCTTCTCTACCAAGGCCGCCTACTCACTGTCCATGGGTGACTCCACCGAGCATGATATGCACTCCATCCCCATCTGGTCCTCATGCGTCCCAACAAGAGTGAAGATTTTTGCATGGTTACTGTTCAGGGATCGATTAAACACCAAGTGCAACCTACTCCGCAAGCACATGGTCTCTGATGCGCTATGTCCCCGCTGTGGTTTTGATGGGGAAAACCGATTACACTTGTTCTTGGCCTGCCCGCTCGCTCAGAGGATCTGGCATAGGGTAGGCCTATCACCCTCGGCAAACATCAACGAACTCTGGGACTGCCGCCTACCTTTCCAACTGAATGCGCCGGCCTGGCACTCAATCATCCTCATCATTCTATGGAGGATTTGGAACTCAAGAAATGCCATGACCTTCAAGCAGCAAGACCATCATAGCAGCCTCACTCTTAGAAGAGTCATTGATGATTTAGCGCTCTGGACTCACAGGATGAAGAAACCAGAGCAAAAGCAGGCCGCCTCCTTATGGCGTTCCTACCTCTTATCACGACTACACGTGCTTATGTAATTTCACCTTGTAATCGGTCGAATGATGGGTTACAAACTTGAGAAATATATTCAGGTGGGGAGCTCCCCCCCCCCCCCCCCCCCCCCGGTGATTTTTCAAAAAAATAATAATTGACGAGCCGTCGAGCATCATTCTGACGTCGAAACGAGGCAACTCTCTTTCCTCCGTTTTGATACGCTATAACGGTAACTTAACTTGCTATACAAGATGTACAAATCCCATCTTAGCATTCTACAAGATCCAACCAAATCACGGGCACGCACCTTGGCACCAAAGAAATGATCTTGCATAGTTTGTTTGTTGGAGATCTCTTCTTACGTTTTATTTTCTTTCCTTTTGCATCCACTAGTAAGCATTCACGTGCAATGCACATTAGACTGCCATCAATTATTTTTATCCTTTTGGGCATACTTCTCATCTCCTCTTAATACTAAATCTTTTCTTTCTTTCTAACTACTATGCATACTATGCAGCTAGATTCGGCAGTTCTTTAGGCTAAAACTCAATTGACATGTCAATATGCGGGAGCCGTAAGGCGCCTGCTGACCCCTCCATCTCACCCGTGGGCACCTAGGAAAAGAAATAGTGGCGATGTGCCTACATGCGAGAGGTAGAGCTCAGGCCGCGGTGGCGGTCGGCCATGGGACATCAAATCACACGCCCTTCGCGGTGATAAGCACACCAACAAACGAGGATGCGCCTACTTATAAAAGCTTCCAACAGATCGATTCTTTCCAGACCGGCTCTCTTCCTCCTGACCAGCCAGACATCAGGTGTTCTATTAGGTTTTCTCCGCATTGGAGACTCTAAGGGAATTCGGTGGGGGAGGTTCAACTCTCTCGGACGTATAGACTGGGAAGCCGAGTGAAGAATCGGCAGCAGGGATATCTTTGCAATAAAACCAAGTGCTTTGCCAAAACTTGATAGTATTAGGGAACATTGTGGTGGGGAACGTACTGGCATTCTTGACTTGAACACCTAGCCCACCACACAAATGAACAATCTTCGTCTTACTGCTACTCTGGAAGAGGAACTCTTGATGTTTTGAGGGCGGCAAGAGAAGATGTGCTTAAAAAGGCCCCAATGTGGCTGACACCCGATGAAATTCTCACAATGAGAAATGTATGAAAGACAGATACACCATGGCATTGGGAGGAAGATGGTGGAGTTGAGCTCCGAAATGGTTCAAGAGCCCAGGGAAAAATTGATGGGGGCATGGAAAAGCCTCTATCTATATGGGAACTGAGGAGTATCCGTTTGTTGGGGTGGGGTGCGGACTCAAATTCGCCAGACTTTAGGAGCCACCATCTGCGTTTTGGAATGAGGCGTTGACGACAAGGTCGAGAACTTCCTTCTCCGTCACTCCCGAGGGGAGCCAATCCCCCTGATTCCAGCTGGGCGGCGGCGCGAAACTGGCAGACGAGCTCTTCCTCACTCTTTTCTTCTTCTCCAGCGCCGAGGTCTTGTCCTCGCGCATGGTGAGTGAGGGAGTTACGGATTAAGGGGTCCACAAGGCGCCGGCCCATATTGATGGGCCGGGCTGATGAAGCCGCATAGCAACAGAAGATCTATGAAGCCGTGATGTGTCCTCCAAGTCAAGAATAGACAAGATACCTTTCCCCCTTATTGTAATCTATCTCCGGTAACCCTAACCCTATCGGTGTCTATATAAGCTGAGGGTCGTAGTCTTTAGAGATAGGGCTACATTCATCGCCTCATCGCCTTAGGGTTTAGCTCATGTTGATCTCGAGGTAGATCTACTCTGTAAACCATACTAACATCTAATATAATCAAGCAGGACGTAAGGTATTACCTCTTCGAGAGGGCCCGAACCTGTGTAAACACTGTGTTCGTCGTTCCTTGTTCCCCATCGATCTTAGATCCACAACTCAGGACCCCCTACCCCGAGGTCTGCCGGTTCTGACACCGACATTAGTGCTTTCATTGAGAGTTCCGCTGATTGGGTCACAAGAAGAATCGATGGCTCAACCGGTCGTTAGAGACCACACCCACGCCGAGGGCTTCCCCGCCCCTGGTAATCTCCTCGTCTTCGGCGGCATATTAGTACACGCCGATCCCACTGATCGCCTCGACCAGATTGAAGGCTTCATCCCCATAGAGGGACTCACGGGTTCAGGGGCATCGACCCCAGTATCACTCAGAGTCTGGCCTTGAAGCCCTACTTTGATAGACTGCCCACAAGATCTCCCATTGAGTCGCTGGAGTGTCCGGCGACCCCATGTGCCCAGCCGATAGACCACTTTGTAAGTCTATTCCGCGTAATGGGAATTTTTGTTATCAGGCCCATGCCCTATTATCGGATCGGGCTTAAACCCGACAACCGAGAAATCAACACCCCTCCGGTCACGCACCTCGTCGCCACCGTCGAAGAGGCGCAGGAGGGGCCACGACCTTACAATCTAAAAACGGTGTACACTCGAGTCTCCATCTCGGAGTCAGACACCGGCCCAGATGTACGTCCGGACTTGATCCCCAATGCAAGATCCGGCCTTGAGTCGATCCAGCGGCATACCAGTCCGGATCCAAGCCCTGCACGATCAAAGCCGGACATGACTCAACCGCCCATTAAGGACAGCCCGGGTCTGATACATGAGGCAATCCTCGAATTTTTCCCACCCACCCACCATACTGAATACTCCCCGGATTCGGGGAACCTGGACATATGGGATCTCATGTATGTCAAACAGCTACCAAACGAGATAGTCCATCGTTATTGGGCTAGGTTTCTCCTTGTGAAGAACAGGATGGTGCCTTGCCGTGACAAAGAGATAATTAAAGCCTTCCAGTTCAATTGCAAGGATGAGGGCCTCGTGAACGCCCTCGCTTGTCGCCGAATTCAAAGCTTCACCAAACTACCGGACTAGGTGCGCAAGTATTGCGCCATGGAGAACACATGGAGGGCGCAACAGATGTACATGGGGCCACCGCCCGCTGCGCATCACGGAAAGTCTCGCTTTAAACGGGCTTACACAAATCGGTCACCGGAGCGTGATCCTAACAAAAAGAAAACTAGGCCTAGATCACTGCTAGATGAGTTGCTGGATAAACCATGCCCAATACACTCGGTCTTGCTAGACGCGTACCCAACCCACAGACTTCGAGCCTGTTGGGTGGTAAGACAAGTGGCCAAATATGGCGAGCCAATCTTGGGCCTTACAACCCCTAGATAAGCAGTATGCGGCGTCACTATAGGACCACAGTGTCCTTACGGTATACGAGACGTTCGCCTCAAACAATAAAAGGACAAAGGCTCTTCGAGAGCTCAGCCTGATATATCAATTGACGGTCGCACAGCCATGGGCAGCCACGCTTATCACCTTCGACGACAAGGACGAACCAATCCCCCGTAACAACCACACACCGGCTGCACTGGTCCTCGACCCTATTGTCGACGGTTTCCGGTTGACGAAAGTGCTGATGGACAGAGGCAGTGGCCTCAACCTCATTTATGAGGATACTCTCGACAAGATGCAGTTCAACAGGTCTCGCATCAGACACAGTCACACCACATTCCGAGGTATAATATCCGGTAGGGAGGCACACTGATCGGGATGCGTAACCCTAGACGTTGTGTTCGGCACACTCGATAACTACAGATCTAAACCCTTGCTATTTCACATTGTGCCCTTCTGTAGCGGATACCACGACCTTCTAGGATGTGAGACATTCTCAAGATTTCAGGACATACCACACTACGGGTATATGAAACTCAAGATGCCAGGGCCCAACGGGGTAATCTCACTTAAAAGCCACGGCGGCGACCTAGGTACGCCACCACTCCCCTGCCTGCGCGCTCTTTAGCCTGTTATATAGGGGGTCTCGGTTTTTGATGCGTCGCCACTAGGAGTTACGGTACTCTAGGCGATCGATCCAGTCGGTTGTTGATTCATCTCGAGGAACAGTGGATGCCTGTGTTCTTTTTTGGTTGTTAATTGGAGATTTGATAGAGAACAAGTGAAGCAACATATCCTGTGATGGGAATATATGATCTGGTGATTAGAAATATACCATCCCGAGGCTAATTTTTATTCTTCTCAATTATGAATTGGTAGTAGGATGCCGTATGGAGAATTAAGGTAATATATTTTTTTGTTGTGAGCCATTGCAAGGCATACAGGTGATTAGATTTTGATATATTTTTCAATTTGTTTCCCACATGTTTAGTTCAGGTGCTCATAACTTTTCAGTTTGTTTCGAAGCTGTATCGTTCAGGTTCTGAAATTTTGTGTACGATTTATGTGAGATGATGACAAGGTTTAGTTATCAGAAAACATACCCTGTATATGTGAAGTTCAGCATGGTTCAATGATGTATGGAATTAAAAAAAAACATTCCATGGCTACAAGGACCTATAACAAAGCTTTTCTGCACAAAGTAAAAATCATAGTGGACTTCACCCCTTGATCATTTCTGAAATTTCTGAAATGAGATGTATAAGACTTTCTTATTTGTTTGATTTGCTATTCAACCAGGGGGTGTTTCAGTTTGGTTTGCCATAGGCCTTCGTCGCTGTGCTATGTTGATTGATGGGCGCCTTGCTAGAGTTGTGTCGAATATTGTGTACACGGTAGGTTACAGTTGGACTCTGAGTAGTATTGTGTTTACATAGGATATGGAGTCGTGTCCTAGTAGGACACATGTATCCTAGGCCTCTCATATATAGCGGGGGTAGACACACGATGTAACATATGCCAACATAATAGCACCGGAACGCAGGGGAAACTGGCAGCATGTGCCGGTGTCCAGGGCAACCAGGTGCGGTATTGTGACAGTGTCACAGGGAGGAGCGCCCGTAGTGAAGCCCCGGGGATGTAGCCGTATCGATGAACCTCGTTAACAAATCTCAGTGTCGTGCTCGTGTGATTGCTTGGTCCTCGGATGATCGATGGTATGCCTCGGATTTATTCTAACACGTGGTATCATGAGCTAGGATGTTCGGAGGTTGTGGATTGTTGATCTAGAGAAAGTATCGAGTTTGAGATGCAGCCGGTTGCGGTGTGGTTCCGGGCGAGATTGAAAAAAGCAATCGGCAGCGAAATCGGCGAGCAGGCTTCGGATCAGCGGAAGGCTCGCGTGCTCGTTGGAGTGGCAGGGACGTGCGGCGATAGATTGGCAGATTGATTGGGCGGGCGTACAGGAGAGACGTGCGGCGGTTGATCACATGGATCGATCGGGCGAGCGTCAGGATGCCGTGCGTACGTGTTGTGGATATGTGGCGCCTGGCGGCCCATGGCAGGAGGCCCATCAGGAGTAGTGCGCTGGCCCAAGCTGGGCTAGCAAGTCTGTGGACCAGGTGTTGGTGCAGCACTGAATCGGGCAACGAGTGCTTGTTCGCTGGAGCAGATCGAGGAACGGAGGAAGCTTGTACGCGAGATTTGTTTTGTGAAAAAAAGAGGACCGAGTCCTCAAGTGGGCACGGCGAGAGGCAGGTCACATCTAGCGGAAAAAGTCCAACATACGACAGTTCATTGGAGAGCATCATGACAAAGCAACAACAGCATCGGGAGTTGAGCTGGGAGCTACTACACGTGAGTACAAGAAATATTTTTGGTAGGAATTTGCTACTACTACATTTTGTGTACTTGAGCACGTGTTGGAAACTCGGATATTTTTTCAAAGTGTCAGCTGTACGAAGAACCATGGCACCGACGGGTATCAGGTTTCAGGTGGAGAAGTTCACGGAACAGAAAATCTTGGGTTATGGCAGACACGGATGAAAGTTTTGTTGGCACAATAAGGATGCTTGAAGGCGTTGCGGGAAGTCATGCCAGCTAAGATGAAATTATTATGTGATGGATGGAAATTCGTGGAAGACGATTTGAGAGCCTCGAGCGTGTCATGCAGTCAAACGAGTTCGGCTAGGTCGGACTTGGCAGTCTGACGGATCGACGCAAGTCGGTTGGTACAGAAGACGGTGCGGGATTGGCGGCGGCGACATATGAGCGTGATGCTGATGGTGACCGACTTCTGGGGCGTGGAAACACGTGGCGCAGGTCGGAGGACTTGTGTGGCTTTGACAAGACTATGGCGCTGGGTTGATTCAAGGTGGTGTACACACGGAGCTTGAAGACAACGGGGCGCGAGGGTGGACTGATCATCAACCATGGAGTCATGTTGAAGGTGGAGCTAGATTGAGGGGCTACGATGTAAGGATTCGAAGCCTATTTCAGCTGGGGGAAAAAGCGAGTGACACGTAATTCGGACTGGAGCCCAGTGGTCCGATGAAAGCGTGAAACTCGTCATCGGTCGGTGATGATCGGTGGTACTCTGCAGTCGGGGTTGAGTGGTGTGGTTTTGCGACCCTTGAGACTCGACCAGGACAGCGGAGGCTCGACGCGATAATAGCGGCAAGGCGTGCGGTATGCACGGGGCATGGAGACGGGCCAGGGCTCTGGTGGTCATACAAGTGGTGAGACAACTGCGAATTTGACTCAGGATGACTACAAGCAACGGTGAAATTCCTTCAAATTTCAGACAGATGATCAAGAAAGGAGTGGTGATGTTGAGTTCAGATAACTCTTATGTGTGACATCCAATATGTGAGTTGTTCACTTTCACGTAGGTCAGTGATCAGTGTGTGCTACCGTTGGACGGATACTCTGAAAGTTGGGAACACAAACTAGAGTAACAAGGAACTTAATTTTGCTCGAGTGTTGACTGTGGTCAAGAAAAGAAGGGACTACAAGTTGCAGGTGGAGTCACATGGAGTCTTTGGAGTAGCAGCGGTGCTCATGGAATAAGCTCAAGTCCAATGTACATGGAAGTTTGACACATGGACGAATTCAAGGTGGTGGAGAATATTCACCAAGGTGGAGTTTGTTAGAGTTGTGTCGAATATTGTGTACACGGTAGGTTATAGTTGGACTCTGAGTAGTATTGTGTTTATATAGAATATGGAGTCGTGTCCTAGTAGGACACTTGTATCCTAGGCCTCTCATATATAGCGGGGGTAGACACACGATGTAACCTATGCCAACATAATAGCACCGAAACGCAGGGGAAGCCGGTGGCATGTGCCGGTGTCCAGGGCAACCAGGTGCGGTATTGTGACGGTGTCACGGGGAGGAGCGCCCATAGTCAAGCCCCGGGGATGTAGCCGTATCGGTGAACCTCGTTAACAAATCTCGGTGTCGTGCTCGTGTGATTGCTTGATCCTCGGATGATCGATGGTATGCCTCGGATTTATTCTAACACACCTTTTAGACAGAGGTGGGGTGATCAGATTTCTGCTTATGCAACATCTTGTCATGTGTTGGACTTTCAGGTTCTTGGTGCTTATAACCTCATTGAGAAAGATGACAGACATAAAGAGATTGATGGCGAGGAGCTAGACTGGCGGTGCATCGTAATTTGATTGACAGATCTGCGCAAAGGTATCCAGTCTATGTAGAATGATCCTTATTGACTAAACATGCATTCTAAAGTGCGCTATTGATAAAACAGAAATCTCTTTTTCAATGTTAGTTGGTACATCATGTTGAAAAATGATCTTGGCTTCACGTTGCTGCCTTTAACTGCAGCTGATCTCCTTAGTAGCACCTCAAATGTACAAGTCACTATTATTCTTCTCCTTAATAAATAACTCAGATCACTGACGCGCATCATCTCGGCACATTTGTTGCAAGTCATCGGATGGTTCTGTTTTGATAGCAGCATATATGTCTCCAAGCCATTATTTTTTGCTCATATATGTGTGAATTGTAGAGTGACATAACCATAATGCATATGAGGTGTAATAAATGAAAAGGTGGTGTTGACATTTTTTCCTATTTTTAATTCTTGATCTGTTCGTGGATTCCATATTGTGGATATGAATTATATTACATCCTCACAAAAACCTTTTCTTCCCACTCTCTAATCATGCTACTACAATCACACCAGTGAGGGATTGTTCAGCGGTGGTCATCTGGCCCTGGTTTGTGCTATGTTTTCCTGTACTGTCTAGCTATGAATCGGCACGATTAACTCTGGTGTACGTTGGTAATTGCTTCTGATTACGCCATGGTTTGCTTGTTAATATCTAAATGTGCCATTGTTTGAAGCTAGGGCATGTTTTTAAATTATATGGTGTTAGGTTCTGTTTGTTTTGAATTTTCGTAAGAATAGGAGGGCACTTGCTTGGCCTGATTGAAGGTTTTGTGGCATACATCTGATGATAAGTAGGCTCTACCTAGGGCCGGCTCTTTGTTTTCTTTAGAATTGATAATAAACATCTATATTTGGTCCTTCTCTAGGACGATTTAATTTAATTAGTGTTGCTGAACACATCTGCCATTCTTTGGTTCGAATCTTGACCCTTTAGCTTTGTTACTTGACTCCCTAGACTTAACAGGTCCTCTTTTAAAGTGATTTCTAGCTACTGTTTATCTACACTTAGAGCTTGATAAGAACGTAAAAAAATTAATAGGCTTAATTTTAAATATTATGCATTTCATAGGGTGTCGAATGTACAGGATAGTGGCTTAGCTTCTATTGACTTACGCATATAATGGATGTTATAGATGTATTTCTCCAGCATGTTTAAGTAGATAGCCCACACCATGTGGGGAGAGGTTTGCCCCTTTCATTGTGGGGTGAAATCTCATTTGGCTTCTCCCTGACTCACTCAATCATTGAGGTAATTTGCGCTGATTTTCCTGCTGTAGCTTCTTTGCTAATAACGTGATGAAGATTGGGAAAGGTTGCATAACACAAATTCAATGCTTCCCTTGCAAGAGAATATATTGTGATGCCATATTTTCTCCATTTTTCTTTCACAACTTGTTACGTCAAGCAACGGCGAATACTTTTATTGATTAGCCTCTCTGCTCCATGTCCTGAAATACCGGCCATGTGTTATTTTGCTTTTAGATTTATGTTTAGAAAATATATTCTACTATGACAGTGGTTTTAGCATCGATGGTGTTGTAGAGTAGCTTTATCAACATCACATATCCATTCATGTTATTAGCCTTTTTGTAAGCTTGAAGTGAGGTCCTTATATGAAACTGTTCAATATCCGCTATTTAGCCATATTTATAATCAAAGGCTAACATTTCTGGCATTTCTAGGAAAGAAGGTCCAAGTGGGGTACAAGAGAAATTTCTCCTAATATTGTTGAGATCACTTAAGATAGTTCGATGGCATGGTAAGTCTTCCCTTGAAATCAGCGTCCGTGGCTTGAGTAAGCATCAGAGGCACCCCAGGCTTGACAACAATCAGAATAGAGCAATCAGTGGTTACAGATTTCTGAGAAATGCCACTTGAAAAAGGATTTGCTCATTTGATTCATCTGTGTATCCTGCTACTTTTGCATCCATGTGATTTAGTTTTTTTCACCTGTACACTATTGTCGGTAGTAAAGCATGTAAATATGAATAGATATGTAAAACGAGATTGTTATTTTTATAATTCTATTATTATGTGCTGGTAGTCTCAGACGTAATTTACTACTCCCTCCGTCCCATAATGTAAGACGTTTTTTGACACTAAACTAGAGTCAAAAAAAACGTCTTACATTATAGGACGGAGGGAGTAGTTATAGGCGCCTTCCAAAAATACTTGCCTGATTTGTTGGATGCGAAAATCACGGTTAATCGTTTCTCCCACAATCAGAAAATCACGGCCTATTGATTGTTTCTCCCAGATGGTGGCCTGCGTTACGTGCGTGATGTGCTGAAACGGCTCCCATGGCAGTGCTCTTCCAAGAAAAATGTATTTTCTGACGAAACTAAAGAAAGTTGTATTGTCTGACGAAACGGAATTATAATAGCTTATGGCTACAACTGACGGAACTGTATTTTTTGAAACTTCGACAACAGCTGTAAACCGATATGGTCGACGGCAGCCAGACGAGGAGGACGGAGTCCACTACGGGCAGGTCAAGACGGCGACGGGCTACGTCGGCAGGCAGGTGCAGCGCTCCCTACACTGCTCCTCCACTACTCCTGTCGCGCAAGTGAATTCCCAAGTGACGGTCGCCGCTGGGATTCTCGGTCGGCTCAGTCAAAAACATGACTTGACCGAAGCTTTCTCAAGCCTAATTCTTGAGCTCAGACCGACTGATTATTTTACCGGGCCAGGACCATACGGTCCGGTCCTTAGCGGGCCACGGGCCACGGGCCAGGCCAAAAGCCCGTTTGCCACGTCCAGCCTGATTGATGAGCACACCAAGGAAAAAGGCATAGGGTGGGGAAGACATTATTCCCATCTAGGAAAGTGTCGTCGGGAAACTTCAGGCTCGATTTTGAATTGTGGCCTTCGGCTCCTGGCGACCCCGAGGACGATGGCGTCTGCGCCACCGATCTCACTGCGCCCCCGTCCTCTATGCCTCATGTGGTCCTCACCGCGCCCTCCTGTAGCTCGCCGCGCCACCTCTGACTGCTCCGACGCTAGCGTGACTGCTCTGGGCCGACTTGGCCGAGGCAAATGACCGCGATGCGGCCGCCCCATTGAGCGGTGTGGCCTCGCTCCCCCTTCTCCCCCGGCGCATGTGGTGGTGACCAGCCTGGACGATGACTCAAACACTCGGCATGGTGGCTCTGCTGCCCTCTCGCGGTTGCGCCGTCACGCCTGGCAGGCAAGTGGAGCTCACCCACCACCGGGCAAATGCTCTGCCTTGCAGAGACGGGGTGGCCATCGCCGACGGTCCCTGGGGTGGGGTGTCACTGGTCGCTCTGACCTCGGCGCCGCGCGCTCCTCCTGGTGCTCTTCCTCGCCGGGTCTCGCCACCGGCACCGGGATGGGTTCCCCATCTCCCTGGCTAGTCCTCCAGCTCCCACTTGCCAACGACCGTTCATCCCCATTCAATGTGACATTTGCCTTGTCCTTCCTTTGATTCATGGTTGGTTCCCTGCTATGGCGACCCTTGCTGGCATTGGGTCATGCACCCGTGCCAACGACGGTGGCAGCTCCGCTCACTCAGGGAGGGTAAACCCTCTCGACCGGCGTTGTGCCCCGCTACCTTGGCCGGGTATCGCTGGGCCGCGTGCCTGTGGGCCGAGCTGCATCTTTGGGCCTGACGGGTGTCGGGCCTTCCACCTCGCGGATGAATGTCGTGCCCTTAGGTCGTGCTGATTTGGCTGGGGCCTCGTGGGACACCCCATGCAATGGGCCCAGGACGCGGCACTACAGAAAATAAACACTTCCCCGATGATACGTGTGTGTCATAGTAGGTCACGTTTTCTGTCATGCATGTACATCTGTGACGATTTTGTGACAGAATCAAGATAGCAATACCTGTGTTATCGTAGAAGTGTTCCATGACAATTATAAAATTATCATCACGGAAATGTCCACTTCTATGACGATAAATGGCGTGTCATGGAAGTGCTTTCATCAAGGGTAACCGACATGTGGCATCCATCATAACGGGTCACCATTAAGCTATCGGGTTCCGGTTTGGATCTGATAACCCAGTAACAGCCCGGACCAATGAGGATTTTGTTGGGGAACGAAGCTTGAAAATAAAAAAAATTCCTACGAACACCCAAAATCTATCTAGGAGAAGCATAGGAACGAGAGGGGAGAGTCTGTCTACGTACCCTCGTAGACAGTAAAGTGGAAGCGTATATCACGCGGTTGATATAGTCATACTCGTCATGATTCAATCGTGATTCAAACCAATGAAGTACCGAACGGACGGCACCTCCGCGTTCAGCACATGTACGACTCGATGATGTCTTCTCCTCTTTGATCCAGCAAGCAAGGAAGGAGAAGTAGATGGGGTCACCGCAACACGACAGCGTGACGGTGATGGTAGGGCTCTACGCCGAGCGCTATCGAAACAACAAAGATAGAGGAGTTACGAAGTAACCGAGAGGGAGGGGGCCAAGGGCTTGTGTCCTCTTGGGGGCGCCCCTTCCCCCTCTATATATAGGTGGAGGGGCATGCATGGTAGCCAGCCCTCCAAGCCCTAGGGCCGGCGCACCAAGAGGGAGGAGTTGGACACCTAGTCCAATTCCATCACAGCTGGACTTTCCACCTTTCCCAGCCACATGGGCCTTGAGGGACTTGTACGCCTGTCCCAATAAGGCCAGGGCACCTCCCTTCAGCCCATGCTGACCCTTGGGACATGGTGGAACCCTTGATGGACTTCCGGACTCCTCTGGAAGTTTCCAGAATCTTCTGGAAGCTTCTCGGTACTACCGAAAAAACTAAAACTTTTTCCGGAACCCTGAAAGCAACTTTCCATATATAAATATTTACCTGTGGTCCATTCCAGAGCTCCTAGTGATGTCCGGGATCTCATCCGGGACTCCGAATAACATTTGGTCACCATCATGCATATCCCAATATTACTCTAGCGTCACCGAACGTTAAGCGTGCGGACCCTACGGGTTCGAGAATAATGTAGACATGACCGAGACACCTCTCCGGTCAATAACCAATAGCGGAATGATACGTCTCCAAAGTATCTATAATTTTTGATTGTTCCATGCTATTATATTATCATTCTTGGATGTTTTATAATCATTTTATAGCAACTTTAAATCATTTTTTAGGACTAACCTATTGACATAGTGGCTAGTGCCAGTTGCTATTTTTTGCTTGTATTTTACTTCGCAGAGTATTAGTACCAAACGCAGTCCAAACAAAGGGATACTTTCTGGAGAATGTTTTGGACCAGAAGACACCCAGGGGCGAAAGATGTACCTGAGGGGAGGCCCGAGGTGGGCACAACCCACCAGGGTGCGCCAGGAGGCCCAGGCGCGCCCAGTGGGTTGTGCCCCCCTCAGTGGTCTCCCGCACCACCTCTTCGCCCTATAAATTCCGAAATAATCCAGAAACCCTAGGGGAGTCGATGAAACACAATTCCAGCCGCCACAAGTTCCAGAACCACGAGATCCAATCTAGACACCATCATGGAGGGGTTCATCATTCTCATTGGTGCCTCTCCGATGATGCGTGAGTAGTTTACCATAGACCTACGGGTCCGTAGGCAGTAGCTAGATGGCTTCCTCTCTCTCTTTTGATTCTCAATACAATGATATCTTGGAGATCTGTTTGATGTAGCTCCTTTTGTGGTGTGTATTTGGATCCGATGAACTTTGAGTTTATGATCAGATCTATATCCATGAATATTATTTGATTCTCCTTTGATCTCTTATATGCCTGATTATTTATAGCCTTGTATTTCTTCTTCGAATCTTTGGCTTAGTTAGGCCAACTAGATCGATTTTTCTTCCCATGGGAAGAGGTGCTTTGTGATGGGTTCGACCTTGCGGTGTTCTTTCCCAGTGACAGAAGGGGCAGCAAGACACGCATGTATTGTTGCTATTAAGGATATCAAGATGGGGGCTACTCCTACATCAATAGATCTCATCTACATCATGTCATAGTTCTTATTGCATTACTCCATTTCTCCATGAACTTAATACACTAGATGCATGATAGATAGCGGTCGATGCATGGAGTAATAATAGTAGAAGCAGGCAGGAGTCGGTCTACTAATCTTGGACATGATGCCTATATAATGATCATTGCCTGGTTATCGTCATAATTATTTGAAGTTCTATCAATTTCCCAGCAGTAATTTGTTTACCCACCGTATGCTATTTCTCTCGAGAGAAGCCACTAGTGAAATCTACGACCACCGGGTCTATTCCTTATCATATTTGCTTTGAGATCTATTTTTATTTGCTTTGCTTTCAGATCTATTATTCCAAAAACCCAAAAATATCTTGCTGCACTTTTTATTACTTATTTTATTTCACGTTTTATTGAGATCTATTTATCCAATCTACCACAACGTTTATCCCGTCAACTTGACAATTTATCCTCATACGCGTCGGGTTGCAAGTATTTGTTCTTTGTGTGCAGGTACCGTTTACATAGTGTTGCTTGGTTCTCCTACTGGATTGATACGTTGGTTTCATAACTAAGGGAAATACCTACCGTAGTTGTACTGCATCATCCCCTTCCTCTTGGGAAATACCGATGCAGTTTCAAGTGACATCAAAAGGAATTTCTGGCACCGTTGCCTCGGAGACATCATCAACATCTATCAGGTTCCTAATCACAAATCTCATCTCTTTGAAATTTACAATATTTGCCATTTGCTTCTCATTTTCATGACCCCCACTTCATAAAAAATTGCCGTTTTATTCGCCTTCTTTTTTTGTTCGCCCTTTCCTCGTCAGAACTGCTTTTTGTTTGCAATCTTGCTTGCTTTGTCCTTATGGCTAGTTCTTCCTCTGTTGCGTGTACCCCCGAGAATGAGGTTCTTAATTTTTATAAAAGGGAAGGGGAGAATCTAAAAGATGCTTGGTATAGGATTTGCAATGCTCATAATAGATCTATTCAAAAGCAATCTACCGTTGTTGTTCTTCGCAGTTTTTATGTGGGCATAACCACTTGGTATAGATTCGTCCTTGATACGGTTACCGGTAGGAATTTCTTGATGTGTCCATCTTTGGATGCTTTTAATGCCATGGGGTATCTAGTAGGTGCACCACCTATCATCGTTAATGAAACAATCTTATCTCTTGAGCATGTTATGCCAAGAATAGATGTTAGTGAAAAGAAGATGGTCACCTTAGAGCAAATTGAAAAATTTGGATAAAAGATGTAGAACCTTGCTAATAACTTTTGGCAAAAAGCGGATGACATTTTTAAATTACTAAGGGGGAAAGAAACCATAGTTAACCAAAGAATTGGAGAAAGCCCTTCTCGGATCGATAAATTGGAAGAAATTTGAAGTAACTTAAGCTCGACTTTTTCTTCTGTTAATATTATAAAGTTAAAGTGTCACATTATAGTTATTTTTTTAAATTTCTCCCGCTATTACCAATAAGAAGGCTTTTACTTATGTGGAGAGTAGCAAAATTTATGCATGTGGATCATGAAAAGAACGGTTTATGTGATAGATATATTATAGATTTTGTTCATGATTTTGAAAATTGTTATGAGAGAGGGAGGAATGGTTAATGATGTCTCAATAGTATCATTTTTCTTCTCTTCGTGATGACTTTTTTAAAGTTGCACTTGTTTTACCTTTATATGTTAGTTTCTACTTGCTTTAGTGGAATATTTGCTTATAAAATCCCTATGCATATGAGGTGGGTTAGATTTAAATGTGTATTCTCTTTGATGCTAACTATTGGGCCTAACAACAATTATGATCCAAGTTTTCTGTTGAACAACTTCAAATAATCATGTCTAGCATAAAGGCATTAAAAGAAGTGCTTCTAGGAGACAGTCCACAATTAGATTGGTTTGAATAATGTAGAACTTGCTCCCTTGTTGTAGTAAAGTCCTTTTCTTGTTATGATTAGTCTTCAAGAATAGCCTGTTTCGACTTCCATTTTCAGGCAGATATGATGGTTGAAATATTTCCTCAGTAACATACTAGTAGCATGCTGAACCTAAGGAACACTACTAGTAACCAGCGCCACTAGTACATGTTATCATTGACGTGATATTAGTGGCATGAGGATGTGCACCACTAACAACATTTTTCAAACGCCACTAGTAGGCTTTTTTGCACTAGTGACGGAAACACAAAGGTCCATATAGAGCAATTTCTAGAATAAGCTGTGCAATATACACTACTAGGGAAAACCCTAGCAGTAGCGCTGGAATTAGAGCTATCAGTAGCGCTGGTACAAGCGCTACCACTAAGGCGCTACAGCTAACTAGTAGCAGTAGCGTTGGTTGTCCAGCGCTACTGATATACCTAATTAGCAGTAGCGCACCCTGTAAGCAGCGCTACTGATAACCGTAAATAGCAGTAGCGTTTCTTATGAACAACGCTACTACTAAATTTTCCTGTATTTTTTTCCTGCAGCTTATTGGCGCTGTATTTGTATATGTTTTATATACAATAGTTTCATCATATAATTTTATGACCATGATGAGTTATTAAATATATCAGTGGGTGAAATGAACGTGGATTAGATTCAAGCGGAGGCAACATGGTGCAGATCGAAAGTACTACTAATCCAAACTTGGTCGTACTTTCGATCTGCACCATGTTGCCTCCGCTTGAATCTAATCCATGTTCATTTCACCCACTGATATATATATAATAACTCATCATGCTCATATAACAACTTAGCATCATGCATCATCATAATAATATATAATTCATCATTATTATCCTAATAACAAGTCCTACTCATCATCATCATCATCATCATCATCATCATCATCATCATCTAACAACTTCTACTCGTTAATAATAAAAAGTCATACTCATCATCATACAACTTCTACTCGTTACCATAATAACAAGCCATAGTCATCATCATCTTAGTCATCTAACCAACCCTACTTAATTGTTCTTAGCACATGATCATGAGTATTAGCTAGGACCTACTACCCTCTCTATGGTAAAATAGTATACAACAAGATAAGCCCTAATGCTCCATTACGGAGAATGGCGATTATCCTGTCTCCAATTCTTGCGCTTTGCACAATCTTGCTTCCAAGTAGATCCCTATGATTGTTCATACATTTTTCCATTCTTGGATTGTCATGTCTTCATCGGTTTTAGAAGTCCGGTATGAACAACGGTGAAGCCTAGGCGGACTTGGCCGTATGCTAATAACATCATCAAAGTGACCTTTCGGAAACATCAGATCAGGCACACAATCCTTCGGGATTTTCTGTTGAAAAATATAATAATAACGTCGTAGTAGCAATGTAGTTTAGCTTTAGAAGAATATATACAAAAGATGCACGGATGTCGTAATAGTAAAAAATCTTACCATGCCATCTCCGTAGATGTTACCGTAGTTCAACAATGCACTAGTGGTACATATTGCCCATAATGTGCAAGAGTTTCGTAATTGATATTGTAAATCTCAACATCAATAATAAATGAAATAAGATGATCTTTCTCCTCATAAGTTAATTAAGCGCCATCAGTGTAGTAGGTTCTGTCTACCATCTTCCGTATATTTTTTGAAGAATGAAAATAAGTTGTCGACTATTTTGAAATGAACAATATAAATTACTTAATAAATATTTTTGAGAAACTCACATAGAGGTAGAAGTGGAAGCGTATCAACAAGGACCCAGATGTTCATATTCTCTTCGTCGATGTCATCTTTAGGATCACCAAGATCGAAGGTGACAAGCATACTCTCTTGAAAATCATACATCTTGCACAGTGCTTCCCAATTCGAGCAACCAAAATGGGATACGCTCTCCGAATTGTATAGCTTTACAGCAAAGGTATATCCATGATGGGTCTTGAGGTGAACTATCTTTGTCTCTATATTCTCAGGATCTTCAAAATTTAGCTTCTCCAAGATATAGCGTCTTGCATGGCATGAGATAAGCTAGTCGAATTGTAAAAGACGGAAATTACATGTTGAAGAAGCATAAGTCATGCTTAATTACAAAAAAGACTTGTCATCGTTGCATACCGTTTCAACATCGAAGGTACCGTCGAGCTCAATATTGAAGCACCGATCATCTACCAGGTGAGGCCTGTCGCACAGACCCCGGTCATCGCTGTCGGTGTCAAAACCGGCAGATCTCGGGTAGGGGTCCTGATCTGTGCGTCTAAAGCTAATGGTAACAGGAGGCAGGAGACACAATGTTTTACGCAGGTTCGGGCCCTCTCGATGGAGGTAAAACCCTACTTCCTGGTTGATTGATCTTGATGATATGAGTATTACAAGAGTTGATCTACCACGAGATCGTAGAGGCTAAACCCTAGAAGCTAGCCTATGATGATTATGGCTGTCCTTGTCCTACGGACTAAACCCTCCGGTTTATATAGACACCAGAGAGGGCTAGGGTTATACAGAGTCGGTTAGAAGCAGGAGATCTAACATCCGGATCACCAAGCTTGTCTTCCACGCAAAGGAGAGTCCCATCTGGACACGGGACGAAGTCTTGAGTCTTGTATCTTCACGGTCCAACAGTCCGGCCAGAGTATATAGTCCGGCTATCCGGATACCCCCTAATCTAGGACTCCCTTAGTAGCCCCTGAACCGGGCTTCAATGACGATGAGTCCAGCGCGTAGATTATCTACGGCATTGCAAGGCGGGTTCCACCTCCGAATACTCCAAAGTAAACCTCGAACACTTAAATCGTGTCCCGCTCTGCAAGACGATTTTCACATACCACCGTAGGGAGAACGATATCCCACAAATATAATCCGATGACACCTTTAGATACTGTGCCATCACACCATGGTCGAGTCATTATTCGAACCGTTTTCCCCACAGCCAGCCACCGCACATATTACAAGGCAGTTTCCCGGGCACGTCTTGTCGAAGCAGAGATCGTGTTCCCCTTATCATGGGACTTTCATCAATACGGGCGTGGGTAGCCCAATCGTACCGCCAATCGCGGCGAGTGGGGAACAAGCAGGTTCCACCAGGCGAGTAGGGAGGTGCAAAAGTTCATATTGCCTCTATAAAGAGATAAGGCCTCTTCTTCTTTACCCACGCCTTTCCCTTCCGCTCGTCCATTCCCCTTCGTTCGAGCCCTAGCGCCCAAGCACTCGTCTCCTCCACCGAAAAGAGGTTCTCCAAAGATGTCCGGATCCGGAGTAGGAGGCAAATGGATGGCCTCTACCATCCAGGAGAAGGATATCAGAAAGCTTTGAGAGGCCGGGTACTTGGCCAAGAAAATCGGCCACCATCTTCCAACGGCGGGACAGATCGTCCCTAATCGGGAGCCCCATGAGAGGGTCGTGTTTCTTCCTCATTTCGTCCGCGGGCTCAGGTTTCCCCTTCACCCGTTTGTTCACGGCATCATGTATTATTACTGGATTGATTTTCATGATCTGTCCCCTAATTCTTTCCTTAACATCTCAACGTTTATCGTCGTGTGTGAGGCCTTTCTCCGTATTTCGCCACACTTCGTCTTGTGGCTGAAGATCTTCAATGTGAAGCCCAAGGTGGTGAACGGCGAGCACGTCGAGTGAGAAGGCGCCATGGTGAGCAAGATGCCCAAGGTCACATGGCCGTTAGGCACCTTCAATGATTCCGTCAAGGAGTGGCAGCAGCAGTGGTTCTACATCACTGAGCTGCGCGGCAAAAAGTGGGCCGCTGCTCCCGAATTCAGATCCAGAGCCCCCCCTGCGGCTCATGTCATGGCCCAAGAAGGGCCTAAACTAGTCCTCATCCGATGAGCTGTCGGTGCTCCAAACGCGCGTCAAGGGCGTGGTGGACAAGGGCGTCAAACTCGTCAATGTGGTCCAGGTGATGTTAGTTCGCCTGGTTCTTCCTTGCCAACACCGGGCCTGTAATTCATGGGAATACGACCCGGCTGAGCAGTGGACCCTGCGGGAACTCTACGGCTCCTCACACAAGGATATCTGGAGGGTGCTCTTCAAGTCCGGCAAACCGTGGCCGGACTCCGCCGAGGACCGTGGGTATCAACTGTCCCGCTCCGCAAGTCCGGTAAGTTGTCGCTGTGTTCTGTCTATCCATATTTAGCTGGTGTACCCCGAGGGAGACGCTTTATCATGCTTTATGCAATTACCCCAGGAATGGACCCCGAAGAAAGAGGCCCTCAAGGAGGCCAAGGAGGCCCGGAGCGGCCTCCGTCACCACGGTGCTTCGGACACAATATCCGGAGACTCCAAGGCCCATCCTTCCTCCAAAGATGAAGAGGAGGAGGAAGAAGACGAGTCCTCCACGGGGGGAGGAAAGAAGAGGACGGCCTCCTCATCCTTGGAGGCCGAATCACCGAAGAGGGGAAAAAGTTCCCTCCCAGAGGCGTCCACCACGGCTGCCAATAGCAGCCTGGAGTGGGATCCCAGGGCCCAGCCCCTGGTAAAATCGTGAGTACACAAAATCCGAACACGCCTGAGTGCCTAGGATTACTAAGGTGCAGTATTTTAACTTGCGCCATACTTTGTGTAGCCTGGCGAGGTCTCGTGCTGAACTGTCCTCATCGGAGGATTCACTGAGCTCAGATGCCCTGGAGAGCAAGACGCCTCCGGAGGCCCCTTCCTTGAAGCTTGGGCGTGACACCGAGGTGTTGTCTCAGCAGGACCCAGACCAGGGAGGGCACGCCTCTGGGTCGGATACATGGGAGCAACGGTTCTCATGAACGTCGACGGCGGGGGCGATTTTAGATTTGGCCCGCAGCCGGACACGGTCCTGGAGACCTTTGAAGCTCTAGGATCAGGCAGGCAGCCCCCCTTGATGGAAGGAGGCAAGCCCGCTCCGCCGGCAACTGATACGTCCATTTTGCATCATGCTTTTATATCAATATTTATTGCATTATGGGCTGTTACTACACATTATATCTCAATACTTATGGCTATTCTCTCTTATTTTACAAGGTTTACCATGAAGAGAGGGAATGCCGGCAGCTGGAATTCTGGCTGGAAAAGGAGCAAACATTGGAAACCTATTCTGCACAACTCCAAAAGACCCGAGACTCCATGAAACAACTTTTTGGAATTAATAAGAATTCATGGGCGAAAGAAATAGGCCAGGGGGCCCACACCCTGTCCAGGAGACAGGGGGCGCCCCCCAAGGGCGCGGCCCCCTATCTCCTGGGCTCCCTGGTGGGCCTCTGGCATCCATCTTCTGCTATATCATCACTTTTCCCCTAGAAAAAATTGTGGGCAAGCTTACGGGACGAAACTCCGCCGCCACGAGGCGGAACCTTGGCAGAATCAATCTAGGGCTCTGGCGGAGCTGTTCTGTCAGGGAACTTCCCTCCGAGAGGGGGAAATCATCACCAACGATCCTCTCATCGAGAGGGGGTCAATCTCCATCAACATCTTCACCAGCACCATCTCATCTCAAAACCCTAGTTCATCTCTTGTATCCAATCTTGTATCAAAACCACAAATTGGTACATGTGGGTTGCTAGTAGTGTTGATTACTCCTTGTAGTTTGTGCTATTTGGTTTACTTGGTGGAAGATCATATGTTCAGATCCTTTATGCATATTATTACTCCTCTGATTATGAACATGAATATGCTTTATGAGTAGTTACGTTTGTTCCTGAGGACATGGGTGAAGTCTTGCTATTAGTAGTCATGTGAATTTGGTATTCGTTCGATATTTTGATGAGATGTATGTTGTCTCTCCTCTAGTGGTGTTATGTGAACGTCGACTACATGACACTTCACCATTATTTGGGCCTAGAGGAAGGCATAGGGAAGTAATAAGTAGATGATGGGTTGCTAGAGTGACAGAAGCTTAAACCCTAGTTTATGCGTTGCTTCGTTAGGGGTTGATATGGACCCATATGTTTAATGTTGTGGTTAGGTTTACCTTAATACTCCTTTTTGTAGTTGCGGATGCTTGCAATAGGGGTTAATCATAAGTGGGATGCTTGTCCATGTTAGGGCAGTACCCAAGTGCCGGTCCACCCACATATCAAATTATCAAAGTACCGAACGCGAATCTTACGAACGTGATGAAAACTAGCTTGACGATAATTCCCAATGTGTCCTCGGGAGCTCCTTCTTCATTATTAGAATTTGTCCAGGCTTATCCTTTGCTACATAAAGGATTGGGCCACCTTGCTGCACTTTATTTACTTTATTTACTTTTTGCTCGTTACTATTTATCTTATCACAAAACTATCTATCACCTACTATTTCAGTGCTTGCAGAGAAAACCTTACTGAAAACCGCTTATCATTTCCTTCTGCTCCTCGTTGGGTTCGACACTCTTACTTATCGAAAGGACTACGATAGATCCCCTATACTTGTGGGTCATCAAGACTCTTTTCTGGCACCGTTGCCGGGGAGTGTAGCGCTCTTGGTGAGTGGAACTTGGTAAGGAAACATTTATATAGTGTGCTGAAATTTTCTGTTACTTGTCACTATGGAAACTAATCCTTTGAGGGGCTTGTTTGGGGTATCTTCACCCCAACCAGAAGAGCAAAGAGATGCTCCTCAACCTACTGAACCTTATGAAAATATTCACTTTGAGATTCCTTCGGGTATGATAGAAAAACTGCTAGCTAATCCTTTTGCAGGAGACGGAACATTGCATCCCGACTTACACCTTATCTTTGTGGATGAAGTTTGTGGATTATTTAAGCTTGCAGGTATTCCCGATGATGTTGTCAAAAGGAAGGTCTTCCCTTTATCTTTGAAGGGAGATGCAATGACATGGTATAGGCTATGTGATGATACGAGATATTGGAATCATAAGCGATTGAAGTTGGAATTTCACCAGAAGTTCTATCCTATGCATCTTGTTCATCGTGATCGTAATTACATATATAATTTCTGGCCTCGCGAAGGAGAAAGCATCGCTCAAGCTTGGGGGAGGCTTAAGTCAATGTTGTATTCATGCCCCAATCATGAGCTCTCTCGGGAAATGATTATTCAGAATTTTTATGCTCGGCTTTCTCTTGATAATCGCAACCTGCTCGATACTTCCTGTGCTGGTTCTTATATGCTGAAGACTATTGATTTCAAATGGGACTTATTGGAAAGAATTAAACGCAACTCTGAAGATTGGGGTTCCGACGATGGTAAGGAGTCAGGTATGACACCTAAGTTCGATTGTGTTAAATCTTTTATGGATACCGATGCTTTCCGTGGATTTAGCTCTAAGTATGGACTTGACTCTGAGATAGTAGCTACTTTTTGTGAAACTTTTGCTACTCATGTTGATCTCCCTAAAGAGAAGTGGTTTAAATATAATCCTCCTGTTGAAGTGAAAGTAGTTGCACCTATTACAGTCGAAGAAAAGACTATTACATATAGTGATCCTATTATTCCTACTGCTTATGTTGAAAAACCTCCTTTTCCTGTTAGGATAAAAGATCATGTTAAAGCTTCGACTGTTGTTCGTAAGAGTAATACTAGGACTTACACACCTCCTGAGCAAATTAATGTTGAACCTGGTATTGCTATGATTAAAGATCTCTTGGATGAGGACTTAGATGGGCATGTTATCTCTTTCTTGGGTGAAACTGCTAATATTGCTAGACCTGATACTAAGACACGTAGACCTGTTGTAGGCACGCCTGTTATTTCTGTTAAAATAGGAGATCATTGTTATCATGGTTTATGTGATATGGGTGCTAGTGCTAGTGCGATACCTTATGATCTTTATAAAGAAATTATGCACGATATTGCACCTGTTGAATTAGAAGACATTGATGTTACTATTAAGCTTGCTAATAGGGACACCATTAAACCTATTGGGATTGTTAGAGATGTTGAAGTCTTGTGTGGGAAGATTAAATACCCTGCTGATTTTCTTGTTCTTGGTTCCCCACAAGATGATTTTTGTCCCATTATTTTTGGTAGACCCTTCTTGAATACTGCTAGTGCTAAGATTGATTGTAAAGGAAGGTTGTCACTGTTGGCATAGATGGTATGTCTCATGAGTTTAATTTTGCCAAGTTTAGTAGACAACCTCGTGAAAGGGAACCACCTAGTAAGGATGAAATTATTGGTCTTGCTTCCATTGTTGTTCCTCCAACTGATCCGTTAGAACAATATTTGCTAGACCATGAAAACGATATGTTTATGAAGGAAAGGGAAGAAATAGATGAAGTGTTCCTTAAACAAGAACCTATGCTGAAACATAACCTTCCCGTTGAAATTCTTGGGGATCCCCCTCCACCCAAGGGTGATCCCGTGTTTGAACTCAAACCATTACCTGATAATCTTAAGTATGCTTATCTTGATGAAAAAGAAATATATCCTGTTATTATTAGTGCTAACCTTTCAGAGAAAGAAGAAGAAAGATTATTGAAAACTCTGAAGAAGCACCGAGCTGCTATTGGATATACTCTGGATGATCTTAAGGGCATTAGTCCCACATTATGTCAACACAAAATTTCAGTGGAGAAAGATGCCAAACCAGTTAGAGATCCTCAAAGACGATTAAATCCCAAAATGAAGGAAGTGGTAAGAAAGGAGATACTGAAGCTCCTTGAGGCAGGTATTATTTATCCCGTTGCTGATAGTGAATGGGTAAGCCCTGTCCATTGTGTCCCTAAAAAGGGAGGTATTACCGTTGTTCCTAATGATAAAGATGAATTGATCCCGCAAAGAATTATTACAGGTTATAGGATGGTAATTGATTTCTGTAAGTTAAATAAAGCTACTAAGAAAGATCATTACCCTTTACCTTTTATTGATCAAATGCTAGAGAGGCTATCCAAACACACACATTTTTGCTTTCTAGATGGTTATTCTGGCTTCTCTCAGATACCTGTATCAGCGGGGGATCAATCTAAAACTACTTTTACTTGCCCTTTTGGTACTTTGCTTATAGAGGTATGCCTTTTGGTTTATGTAATGCTCCTGCTACCTTTCAAAGATGCATGATGGCTATATTTTCTGATTTTTGTGAAAAGATTTGTGAGGTATTCATGGATGACTTCTCCGTCTATGGATCCTCTTTTGATGATTGTTTGAGCAACCTTGATCGAGTTTTGCAGAGATGCGAAGACACTAGTCTCGTCCTGAATTGGGAAAAGTGTCACTTTATGGTTAATGAAGGCATTGTCTTGGGGCACAAGATCTCCGAGAGAGGTATTGAAGTTGATAAAGCCAAAGTTGATGCTATTGAAAAGATGCCATGTCCCAAGGACATAAAAGGTATAAGAAGTTTCCTTGGTCATGCCGGTTTTTATAGGAGGTTCATTAAGGACTTTTCTAAAATCTCTAGGCCTCTGACTAATTTATTGCAAAAAGATATTCCTTTTGTCTTTGATGATGATTGTGTAGAAGCATTTGAAACACTTAAGAAAGCTTTGATCACTGCACCTATTGTTCAGCCACCTGATTGGAATTTACCTTTTGAAATTATGTGTGATGCTAGTGATTATGCTGTAGGTGCTGTTTTAGGGCAAAGAGTCGATAAGAAATTGAATGTTATCCAGTATGCTAGTAAGACTCTTGATACTGCCCAGAGAAATTATGCTACTACTGAAAAAGAGTTCTTAGCAGTTGTGTTTGCATGTGATAAGTTTAGACCTTATATTGTTGATTCCAAAGTTACTATTCACACTGATCATGCTGCTATTAAATATCTTATGGAAAAGAAAGATGCTAAGCCTAGACTCATTAGATGGGTTCTCTTGCTCCAAGAATTTGACTTGCATATTATTGATAGAAAGGGAGCTGAGAACCCCGTTGCAGACAACTTGTCTAGGTTAGAGAATGTTCTTGATGACCCACTGCCTATTAATGATAGTTTTCCTGATGAACAATTAGCGGTTGTCAATGCTTCTCGTACTGCTCCTTGGTATGCTGATTATGCTAATTACATTGTTGCTAAATATATACCGCCTAGTTTCACATACCAGCAAAAGAAAAAGTTCTTTTATGATTTAAGACATTACTTCTGGGATGATCCACACCTTTATAAAGAAGGAGTAGATGGTATTATTAGACGTTGTGTGCCTGAGCATGAACAGGAACAAATCCTACGCAAGTGTCACTCTGAATCCTATGGAGGACACCACGCTGGAGATAGAACTGCACACAAGGTACTACAATCTGGTTTTTATTGGCCTACTCTTTTCAAAGATGCTCGTAAGTTTGTCTTATCTTGTGATGAATGTCAAAGAATAGGTAACATTAGTAGACGTCAAGAAATGCCTATGAATTATTCTCTTGTTATTGAACCGTTTGATGTTTGGGGCTTTGATTATATGGGACCTTTTCCTGCCTCCAATGGTTATACACATATTTTAGTTGCTGTTGATTACGTTACTAAGTGGGTAGAAGCTATTCCAACTAGTAGTGCTGATCATAACACTTCTATTAAAATGCTTAAAGAAGTTATTTTTCCGAGGTTTGGAGTCCCTAGATATCTTATGACTGATGGTGGTTCACACTTTATTCATGGTGCTTTCCGTAAGATGCTTGCTAAGTATGATGTCAATCATAGAATCACATCTCCTTATCACCCGCAGTCTAGTGGTCAAGTAGAGTTGAGCAATAGAGAGCTCAAATTAATTTTGCAAAAGACTGTGAATAGATCTAGAAAGAATTGGTCCAAAAAACTTGATGATGCATTATGGGCCTATAGAACTGCATACAAAAATCCTATGGGTATGTCTCCATATAAGATGGTTTATGGAAAAGCATGTCATTTACCTCTTGAACTTGAACATAAAGCATATTGGGCTATTAAAGAGCTCAATTATGACTTCAAACTTGCCG
This sequence comes from Triticum aestivum, assembly GCF_018294505.1. Lineage (NCBI taxonomy): Eukaryota > Viridiplantae > Streptophyta > Magnoliopsida > Poales > Poaceae > Triticum > Triticum aestivum. The sequence goes on along the minus strand of NC_057807.1, from coordinate 665,251,521 downwards.
GTGAGAAGAGGTTGTTTGATATTAGCTCACTTGATGAATGGAGAACCCAAGCATATGAGAATGCCAAGCTTTTCAAAGAAAAAGTCAAACGCTGGCATGATAAGAGGATACAAAAGCGTGAGTTTAATGTAGGAGATTATGTGTTATTGTTCAACTCTCGTTGAAGATTTTTTGCAGGAAAACTTCTCTCAAAATGGGAAGGTCCCTACGTTATCGAGGTGGTCTATCGTTCTGGTGCTATAAAAATCAACAACTTCAAAGGCACAAATCCGAGGGTGGTAAACGGTCAAAGAATTAAACATTATATTTCAGGTAATCCTATCAATGTGGAAACTAATATTATTGAAACCATAACCCCTAAGGAATGCATAAGAGACACTTTCCAGAACGTTCCAGACTCCGAAAAGGCATAGGTACGTGGTACGGTAAGTAAACCGACTCCAAAACAACTCTAATGGCAATTTTTATCAGTTTTGGATTATTTAAGAATTTTAGGAAGAAAGAAGTAGTCCGAAAGGGACACGAGGCTCCCACGAGAGAGGAGGGTGCGCCCCCCTATCTCGTGGGCACCTCGTGTGCCTCCCGGACTCCGTTTTCTTGTATGTTATGTATTTTGGTCAGTAAAAACCATTATATATACTCCCGAAGGTTTTGACCACCGTATCATGCAAATATCCTCTGTTTTCGTTTCGAGCTGTTTTAGTTGCAGATTTAGAGTACCATGACTTCTCCCTCCTCCAACAACGAAGACAAGGATGCTTGGCTATTGAAGATAGAGTTGAAAAGAGAGGAACCAGAAGAGATCAACAAGGCCATGGGGGTTCAAGCTCCGGTGATGAAAGAAGAAGACATCCCTCAACCTTTACCTAACCTTTTCACTCCAACAGAGATTGAAGCTTTCAAGATGATTGAGTTAGCCCGCATACAGAACAAGTATCTCACACAGGAGAATATTTTGTTAACGGATCATATTGCTGGGCTCAAGGGCATTATCCGCAAGCTGGAGGAGGTTTTACGCTCGATGTGCGATTATCCACCGTCATCATCACCACCTCCATCACCTCCGAAGAACTAATCACATGGGTATGGGCACTCCCCTTGGCAACTGCCAAGCTTGGGGGAGGTGCCCTGGTATCGTATCACCTTCACACTCCTATTTTTACCGCTTTATTTAGTTCGATCCTTTTAGTAGTATCTTGATCTAGTAGTTTGAAGTTTTGATATCAAGTAGTTTTGAGTTTTTCATTGTGATCCCTTTATGTAATCGAGTCCATGTGCTATCTATAATAAAGATTAGTGTTGAGTCAAGGGCTTTGCTATGTTGCTATGATCTTGAGAAAGTAGAAAGAACAAAAGAGTTCATATTGATCTTATGGATAGTGATAACTTCACACATAGAAAGTATGAAGCATAAAAATTGTTGAGAGTTGATGAACATAGCCTTCGTCATCGTTGCAATTAATAGGAAGTGATAAGGAAAGAGGGGTTCACATATAAATATATTATCTTGGACATCTTTTATGATTGTGAAGCACTCATTAAGTATGACATGCTAAAAGAGTTGACGTTGGACAAGGAAGACAACATAATGGTTTATGTTTTCTGACATCTCAGTTAAAGTATATTGTCATTGACCTTCCAAACATGTTGACCTTGCCTTTCCCCCTCATGCTAGCCAAATTTCTTACACCAAGTAGAGATACTACTTGTGCTTCCAAATATCCTTAAACCCAGTTATGCCATGAGAGTCCACCATACCTACCTATGGATTGAGTAAGATCCTTCAAGTAAGTTGTCATCGGTGCAAGCAATAAAAATTGCTATCTAAATATGTATGACTTATTAGTGCAGCGAAAATAAACTTTGTATGAACTTGTTGTGGAAGTAATAAAAGCGACGGACTGCATAATAAAGGTCCACATACAAGGGGCAATATAAGGTGACGTTCTTTTGCACTAAGATTTTATGCATCAACCCTAAACGCGCATGACAACCTCTGCTTCCCTCTGCGAAGGGCCTATCTTTTACTTTATGTTTTTTACTTTATGCTTGAGTCAAGGTGATTCTCACCTTTCCCTTTTCATTTTTTATCCTTTGGCAAGCTCTTTGTGTTTGAAAGATCATGATACATATATACAATTGGATGTAAGTTTGCATAGACTATTATTGTTGACATCACCTAAAGGTGAATACGTTGGGAGGCAACACAATAAGCCCCTATCTTTCTCAGTGTCCGGCTGAAACTCTATAACCACAAGTATTGCGTGAGTGTTAACAATTATAGGAGACTACGAGATAGTTGAGTATGTGAGCTTGCTGAAAAGCTCTATTATTGACTCTTTCTGATGTTACGACAAATTTCAATTGCTTCAATGACTGAGATTATAGTTTGGTAGTTCCCAATGATGTTTTTGAACCATACTTGACATTGTGATTTGCTTATTACTTGAACATAGGAAATCATATGACAAAATCCATTTATGTTGCTGTTATTAGAATGATCATGATGCCCTCATGTCTGTATTTTATTTTTATCGACACCTCTATCTCTAAACATGTGGACATATTTTTCGATTTCGGCTTCCGCTTGAGGATAAGCGAGGTCTAAGCTTGGGGGAGTTGATACGTCCATTTTGCATCATGCTTTTATATCAATATTTATTGCATTATGGGCTGTTATTACACATTATATCTCAATACTTATGGCTATTCTCTCTTATTTTACAAGGTTTACCATGAAGAGGGGGAATGCCGGTAGTTGGAATTCTGGCTGGAAAAGGAGCAAACGTTGGAAACCTATTCTGCACAACTCCAAAAGACCCGAGACTCCACGAAACAACTTTTTGGAATTAATAATAATTTATGGGGAAAAGAAATAGGCTGGGGGCCCACACCCTGTCCAGGAGACAGGGGGGCGCCCCCCCAGGGCGTGGCCCCCTATCTCCTGGGCCCCCTGGTGGGCCTCCGGCGTCCATCTTATGCTATATCATCACTTTGCCCCTGGAATAAATCGTGGGCAATCTTATGGGACGAAACTCCGCCGCCACGAGGCGGAACCTTGGCGGAATCAATCTAGGGCTCTGGTGGAGCTGTTCTACCGGGGACACTTCCCTTCGGGAGGGGGAAATCATCACCAATGTCATCACCAACGATCCTCTCATCGAGAGGGGGTCGATCTCCATCAACATCTTCACCAGCACCATCTCATCTCAAAACCCTAGTTCATCTCTTATATCCAATCTTGTATCAAAACCACAAATTGGTACCTGTGGGTTGCTAGTAGTGTTGATTACTCCTTGTAGTTGATGCTATTTGGTTTACTTGGTGGAAGATCATATGTTCAGATCCTTTATGCATATTATTACTCCTCTGATTATGAACATGAATATGCTTTGTGAGTGCTACGTCTCGAGCTTGTGTTGATTTTCCCCGAAGAGGAAGGGATGATGCAGCACAATAGCATAAGTATTTCCCTCAGTTTTTGAGAACCAAGGTATCAATCCAGTAGGAGGTCACGCGCAAGTCCCTTGTACCTGCACAACACGATAGCAACTCGCAACCAACGCTTAGGGGTTGTCAATCCCTTCACGGTCACTTACAAGAGTGAGATCTGATAGAGATAATATTTTTGGTGTTTTTGATAGATAGATGCAAAGTAAAAAGTAAAGGCAAAGTAAAAACAAAGCAAGTAAATAAAGTGATATAGATTGATATGATGAGAATAGACCCGGGGGGCATAGGTTTCACTAGTGGCTTCTCTCAAGAGCATAAGTATTCTATGGTGGGTGAACAAATTACTGTTGAGAAATTGACAGAATTGAGCATAGTTATGAGTATATCTAGGCAATGATCATGTATATAGGCATCACGTCCGTGACAAGTAGATCAAAACGATTCTGCATCTACTACTATTACTCCACTCATCGACCGCTATCCATCATGCATCTAGAGTATTAAGTTAAAAACAGGGTAACGCTTTAAGCAAGATGACATGATGTAGAGGGATAAATTCATGCAATATGATAAAACCCCATCTTGTTATCCTCGATGGCAACAATACAATACGTGCCTTGCAACTCTTTCTGTCACTGAGTAAGGACACCGCAAGATTGAACCCAAAGCCATGCACTTCTCCCATTGCAAGAACTACCAATCTAGTTGGCCAAACCAAACGGATAATTCGAAGAGACTTGCAAAGATAACTCAATCATACATAAAAGAATTCAGAGAAGAATCAAATATTTTCCATAGATAATACTGGATAATAAACCCACAATTCATCGGTCTGAACAAACACACCGCAAAAAGAAGATTACATCGAATAGATCTCCACGAGAGAGGGGGAGAACCTTGTATTGAGATCCAAAAAGAGTGAAGAAGCCATCTAGCTACTAGCTATGGACCCGAAGGTCTGAAGTAAACTACTCACACTTCATCGGAGGGGCTATGGTGATGATGTAGAAGCCCTCCATGGTGGATGCCCCCTCCGGCGGAGCTCCGGAACAGGCCCCAAGATGGGATCTCGTGGATACAGAAGGTTGCGGAGGTGGAATTAGGTTTTTGGTTCCTGTTCTGATCATACGGGGATACGTAGGTATATATAGGAGGAAGGAGTACGTCGGTGGAGCTCCGAGGGGCCCACGAGGCAGGGGGCGTGCCCAGGGGAGGGCGCACCCTCCACACTCGTGACCGCCTCGTGGCTTTCTTGACGGAGGGTCCAAGTCTCCTGGTTCTTATTTGATGAGTAAATCACGTTCCCGAAGGTTTCATTCCGTTTGGACTCCGTTTGATATTCTGTTTCTTCGAAACACTAAAAAAGGCAAAAAACAGCAATTCTGGGTTGGGCCTCCGGTTAATAGGTTAGTCCCAAAAATAATATAAAAGTGGAAAATAAATCCAATTATAGTCCAAAACAGTAGATAAAGTAGCATGGAGCAATCAAAAATTATAGATAGCTTGGAGACGTATCAAGCATCCCCAAGCTTAATTCCTGCTCGTCCTCCAGTAGGTAAATGATAAAAAAGAACTTTTGATGCGGAGTGATACTTTGGCATAATTTCAATGTAAATCTTCTTAATCATGGTATGAATATTCAGATCCGAAAGATTCAAGACAATAGTTCATATTGACACAAAAATAATAATACTTCAAGCATACTAATCAAAGCAATCATGTCTTCTCAAAATAACATGGCAAAAGAAAGTTCATCCCTACAAAATCATATAGTTATGCTATGCTTCATTTTCGTCACACAAAAATGTTCCCAACTTCTATACCCCCGATGACAAGCCAAGCAATTGTTTCATACTTAAATAATCTCAAACTTTTTCAACCTTCACGCAATACATGAGCATGAGCCATGGATATAGCACTATGGGTGGAATAGAATATGATGATGGGGATTGTGTGGAGAAGACAAAAAAGGAGAAAGTCTCACATCAACGATGCTAATCAATGAGCTCTGGAGATGCCCATCGATTGATGTTAATGCAAGGAGTAGGGATTGCCATGCAACGGATGCACTAGAGCTATGAATGCTCAACAAAAGAAAACTAGTGGGTGTGCATCCAACTTGCTTGCTCATGAAGACCTAGGGCATTTGAGGAAGCCCATTGTAGGAATATACAAGCCAAGTTCTATAATGAAAAATTCCCACTAGTATAAAAAGACAACTTATGAGACTCACTACATGAAAAAACTTGGTGCTACTTTGAAGCACAATATATGAGACAAACTACATGAAGAACAAGGTGCTACTTTGAAGCACAAGTGTGGAAAAAGAGATAGTAGCATTGCCCTTTTCTTTTCTTTTTTTTGGGCCTTTCCTTTCCTTTTTTTGGCCTTTCTTTTTTTTATTTGCGCAATGCTCTAATGATGATCATCACACTTTCATTACAACATATGAATTACAACTTGATACTAGAACAAGATATGACTCTATATGAATGCCTCCGGTGGTATACCGGGATGGTGCAATGAATCAAGAGTGACATGTATGAAAAATAATGCATGGTGGCTTTGCCACAAATACAATGTCAACTACAAGATCATGCAATGGCAATATGACAAAAGTAATGCATGTCACGATGATGATGGTGGAAGTTGCATGGCAATATATCTCGGAATGGCTATGGAAATGCCATGATAGTTAGGTATGATGGCTGTTTTGAGGAAGATAATAGGAGGTTTATGTGTGATAGAGCGTATCGTATCACGGGGTTTGGATGCACCGACAAAGTTTGCACCAACTCTCAAGGTGAGAAAGGGCAATGCACGGTACCGAAGAGGCTAGCAAAGGCGGAAAGGTAAAAGTGCGTATAAACATGGACTCAACATTAGTCAAAAGAACTCATATACTTATTGCAAAAATTGAGAAGTCATCAAAAATCAAGTACTACGCGCATGCTCCAAGGGGATAGATTGGTAGTAAAAGACCATCGCTCGTCCCCGACCGCCACTCATAAGGATGCACAAGCCAGGTACACTTCATGTTTCAAATTTGTTACACAACTTTAACCATACGTGCATGCTACAGGATTTGCTAACTTCAACACAAGCATTTATCAAATTCATAATCACCCAACTAGCATGACTTTGATATTATCACCTCCATATCTCAAAACAATTATCAAGCATCAAACTTATCTTAGTATTCAACGCACTCAAAAGAAAGTTTCACATATCTTGAATACCAAGTATATTAACATTAAGCAATTTACCATGCTATTAACGACTCTCAAAATAATCTAATTGAAGCATGAGAGATCAAGTTTCTTTAAAAAAATCCACCACCGTGCTCAAAAAGATCTAAGTGAAGCACTAGAGCAAAAATTATCACGCTCAAAAGATATAAGTAAAGCACTATGAGCAAAACTATCAAGCTCAAAAGATATAAGTGAAGAACATAGAGTATTCTAACAAATTCCAATTCATGTATGGCTCTCTCAAAAGGTGTGTACAGCAAAGATGATTGTGGTAAACTAAGAAGCAAAGACACAAATAATACAAGACGCTCCAAGCAAAACACATATCATGTTGGTGAATAAAAATATAGCTCCAAGTAAATTACCGATGGAAGTGGACGAAAGAGGGGATGCCTTTCGGGGCATCCCCAAGCTTTGACTTTTTTGTGTCCTTGGATTATCTTGTGGGTGCCATGGGCATCCCCAATCTTAGGCTCTTGCCACTCCTTGTTCCATAATCCATCAAAAGAATTCACCCAAATCTTGAAAACTTCACGACACAAAACTCAACAGAAATCTCGTAAGCTCCGTTAGAGAAAGAAAACAAAAGACTACTTCAAGGTACTGTAATGAACTCATTATTTATGTATATTGGTGTTAAACCTACTGTATTCCAACTTCTCTATGGATCATAAACTATTTTACTAGCCATAGATTCATCAAAATAAGCAAACAACACACGAAAAACAGAATCTGTCAAAAACAGAACAGTCTGTAGTAATCTGTAACTAACGCAAACTTCTGGAACTCTAAAAATTCTACCAAAATAGGAAGTCCTGGACAATTTGTTTATTGATCATCAGAAAAAACAATCAACGCAAAACCACTCTCCAGTAAAAAATGGCAGCTAATCTCGTGAGCGCTAAAGTTTCTATTTTTTAGCAGAATCAAATCAACTATCATCGTAGGTTATCCTATAGGTCCTACTTGGCACAAACACTAATTAAAACATAAAACCACATCCAAACAGAAGGTACATGGATTATTTATTGCTAAACAGAAGAAAAAACAAAAAACACAAAATAAAATTGGGTTGCGCCCCAACAAGCGCTATCGTTTAACGCCCCTAGCTAGGCATTGATAGTTTTAATGATGCTCACAAGAAAGATAAGAATTAAAGCGCAAAGAGAGCATCATGAAACACGTGAAAAACACATCTAAGTCTAACATACTTCCTATGCATAGGCATATTATAAGCAAACAAATTTGCAAGGCAAACAAAAACTAGCATATGCAAGGAAAGAGACGATAGCAATCTCAACATAACGAGAGGTGAAATATTATCATGAAAATTTCTACAACCATATTTTCCTCTCTCATAATAATTACATGTAGGATCATAAGCACATTCAACAATATAGCTATCACAAAACATATTCTTAACACGATCCACATGTATGCAAAGTTGAAACTCTTCCAAAATAGTGGGATTAACATTAACTAAAGTCATGACCTCTCCAAACCCACTTTTATAAAAAATACCATAAGATTGAACATTCTCCAAATATGCGGGTTCTAAAGTTGACACTCTTCCAAACCCACTTTCAATATTATTGCAAACACTATTACCAATCTCATATTCATCATGGGGATTAAATAAATTTTCAAGATCATAAGAAAAATCACCCCAATCATGATCATTGCCCCAAATAGTGGACACAAAAAAACTAGCATCCCCAAGCTTAGGGTTTTGCATATTATTAGCATAATTGACATCAAGAGGATTTATAGTAAAATCATTGCAATCATGCTTTTCATCGAAGGAACCTTCAAGTATGGGTGCAATAGCAACAATCACATGTTTAACACACGGAACTATAGCAAATTCATCTTCATAAATATTGGCATCATGGCCACAAGAATAGCAAGCATCATGTTCATCAAGGGATATTTCAATCAAATCATCGGAATCACAATTATCTATAGATTCATGCATATCATTATTTTCTTCCAAAGCAACGGTCATTCTTTCAATAAACTCTTGAACATAGACATTATGAGCAAGGTTTTCATTGCAATATTTAAGTATGACAAAATTTTCAGATTTGTTGAGAGTAAAATCATACTTTTCAATCAAAGAAGCAACTTCATGAGCACCCTTAAAAACGACAAAAATTCTTCAATTTGTTCGATATCATAGTAACTATAAACACCCTTTGCATAAGAAGATAAGATTTCATTATCATTGAACTCACATAGGTAGGGAAGGTGTTTTTTAGGGTTCTTAGAGCAACAAGTAAAATCACACATTTCACAAAGATTCAAATCATAGCATAGCAACCTATTTATATGATACCGTTAGAGTCTGCCCTTTTCAGACAAACGATGACGCACAAAATAAAAATGACCATCTAAAGATTTCCCATCAACTTGGCTAGTTGGGGTTTCAGCACGAGCACATAAGGATCAAAGATGATCCAAGTAGAACACTTTAAGTGGATCCATATCAATAGATTTTCAGTAAGCGAAGATGCAAGCATATAGAAGGCACAAGGAAACACAAACAAAGATACATACGGGAAGAAGGCAAACGGGAAAGAGAGGGCGAATAAAAGGGTGAAGTGGGAGAGGAAAACGAGAGGCAAATGGCAAATAATGTAATGCGAGAGATAGGGATTGTGATGGGTACCTGGTATGTTGACTTTTGCGTAAGCCTCCCCGGCAACAGCGCCAGAAATCCTTCTTGCTACGTATCGAGCTTGCATTGGTTTTCCCGGAAGAGGAAGGGATGATGCAGCACAGTAGCGTAAGTATTTCCCTTAGTTTTTGAGAACCAAGGTATAAATCTAGTAGGAGGTCACGCGCAAGTCCCTCGTACATGCACAACACGATAGCAACTCGCAACCAACGCTTAGGGGTTGTCAATCCCTTCACGGTCACTTACGAGAGTGAGATCTGATAGAGATAATATTTTTGGTGTTTTTGATAGATAGATGCAAAGTAAAAAGTAAAGGCAAAGTAAAAACAAAGCAAGTAAATAAAGTGATATAGATTGATATGATGAGAATAGACCCAGGGGGCATAGGTTTCACTAGTGGCTTCTCTCAAGAGCATACGTATTATACGGTGGGTGAACAAATTACTGTTGAGCAATTGACAGAATTGAGCATAGTTATGAGTATATCTAGGCAATGATCATGTATATAGGCATCACTTCCGCGACAAGTAGATCGAAATGATTCTGCATCTACTACTATTACTCCACTCATCGACCGCTATCCAGCATGTATCTAGAGTATTAAGTTAAAAATAGAGTAACGCTTTAAGCAAGATGACATGATGTAGAGGGATAAATTCATGCAATATGATAAAACCCCCATCTTGTTATCCTCGATGGCAACAATAGAATACGTGCCTTGCAACTCTTTCTGTCACTGAGTAAGGACACCGCAAGATTGAACCCAAAGCCATGCACTTCTCCCATTGCAAGAACTACCAATCTAGTTGGCCAAATCAAACGGATAATTTGAAGAGACTTGCAAAGATAACTCAATCATACATAAAAGAATTCAGAGAAGAATCAAATATTTTCCATAGATAATACTGTATCATAAACCCACAATTCATCGGTCTCAACAAACACACCGCAAAAAGAAGATTACATCGAATAGATCTCCACGAGAGAGGGGGAGAACATTCTATTGAGATCCAAAAAGAGAGAAGAAGCCATCTAGCTACTAGATATGGACCCGAAGGTCTGAAGTAAACTACTCACACTTCATCGGAGGGGCTATGGTGATGATGTAGAAGCCCTCCATGGTGGATGCCCCCTCCGACGGAGCTCCGGAACAGGCCCCAAGATGGGATCTCGTGGATACAGAAGGTTGCGGAGGTGGAATTAGGTTTTTGGATCCTGTTCTGATCATACAGGGATACGTAGGTATATATAGGCGGAAGGAGTACGTCGGTGGAGCTCCGAGGGGCCCACGAGGCAGGGGGCGCGCCCAGGGGGTAGGGCGCGCCCAGGAGGGAGGGCGCGCCCTCCACCCTCGTGACCGCCTCGTGGCTTTCTTGACAGAGGGTCCAAGTCTCCTGGGTCTTATCTGATGAGTAAATCATGTTCCCGAAGGTTTCATTCCGTTTGGACTCCGTTTGATATTCTGTTTCTTCGAAATACTAAAAAAGGCAAAGAACAACAATTCTGGGCTGGGCCTCCGGTTAATAGGTTAGTCCCAAAAATAATATAAAAGTGGAAAATAAAGCCCATTATAGTCCAAAACAGTAGATAAAGTAGCATGGAGCAATCAAAAATTATAGATACGTTGGAGACGTATCAGTGAGTAGTTACGTTTGTTCCTGAGGACATGGGTGAAGTCTTGCTATTAGTAGTCATGTGAATTTGGTATTCGTTCGATATTTTGATGAGATGTATGTTGTCTCTCCTCTAGTGGTGTTATGTGAACGTCGACTACATGACAGTTCACCATTATTTGGGCCTAGAGGAAGGCATAGGGAAGTAATAAGTAGATGATGGGTTGCTAGAGTGACAGAAGCTTAAACCCTAGTTTATGCGTTGCTTCGTTAGGGGTTGATATGGACCCATATGTTTAATGTTGTGGTTAGGTTTACCTTAATACTCCTTTTTGTAGTTGCGGATGCTTGCAATAGGGGTTAATCATAAGTGGGATGCTTGTCCATGTTAGGGCAGTACCCAAGTGCCGGTCCACCCACATATCAAATTATCAAAGTACCGAACGCGAATCTTACGAACGTGATGAAAACTAGCTTGACGATAATTCCCAATGTGTCCTCGGGAGCTCCTTCTTCATTATTAGAATTTGTCCAGGCTTATCCTTTGCTACATAAAGGATTGGTCCACCTTGCTGCACTTTATTTACTTTATTTACTTTTTTCTCGTTACTATTTATCTTATCACAAAACTACTACTACTTACTATTTCAGTGCTTGCAGAGAAAACCTTACCGAAAACCGCTTATCATTTCCTTCTGCTCCTCGTTGGGTTCGACACTCTTACTTATCGAAAGGACTACGATAGGTCCCCTATACTTTTGGGTCACCAGCAACCTCTGTCCAAGCAGAGCTACATGGCGGCCTATCGACAGCGCTAAAGAATGCGTCCATCGTTGATGAACATCGCGCCCTTATGGGAGCGGTGATTGAAAAGATTCAGTTCGCTGAGAGCGGACTGAATGAATCCTGCATTAGCCTTATAAAAGGCTTTGGGGTATGTTTTTATAAACCTAGTATGAACGGTAGCCCCTGATGCACTGTCCGGTGAAAGAGAGAGAGCCGGACAGGGGATCAAATTTCCGCTTCGCAGGAGACTCAGTTAATGACATATATCTCTTTGTTTGAAAATAGGCGTCTGTAGCGATGACCGGCTCTCATACTGCAGAAGTGTCCGGACTAAAGCAGAGTCTGGAGTGGGTCGAAGAAGAACTTGGCCGCGTGAGGAAGCAGTTGGAGGACAAGCAAGGTATGTTGAAACCTTTGATAAATTAAGCACAAATGAGTAGTTGTGCCTGATGAAATTATTTGTATTGTGTGCTCTAGGAGCAAATGCCGAAATTGAGGCACTAAAGAAGGCTGTGGCCGAAGTCGACAAGAAGGCCGCCGCGGAGCAGGCTCTTCGCGAGAAGCACGAGGCCAGGGTCATTGAAGCTGAACGAGAGCTCCTGGAGGACGTGAAGAAAAGCGAGACCTTGGAGCAGAGTCTAGCAGGGAAAGAATCCGAACTCGCCCAAGCTCTCCAAGCCGCAAATGATGCTCAGGAGGAAGCCCGAGGCACTCTGAAGGACATTCAGGAGGCGAGGAGGATTGTGGCTGGTAAAGCTTTTATACGCAAAGCGATTTTTATATTGTAACAGGAGAAATTCAAAGTGACAAAGTGAATTCTTGTTTCTCCAGGGGCGTTCGTGGACTTGCCACGCAGCATATCTGATGCTGCTCAATTCTACCAGGCTGAGAATAAGAAGTCTGTGTAAAAGGATTTCTGGTCGCAGTATTTGGCGCCGAATTATCCGGTGCCCTTTGTCGATCAGCTGAAGCAGCTGATCGAACTCCACCAGGCGGCCGAACTAGCCATGAAGGACTTAGTTGTCTGGCTATGGCCCGCTGAGCCAATTCCAAGTAGTTACTTAAGGCTCATGAAGCGGATTGTTGGTGCTTTCCCTCGCCTCGAAGTCATTAAGCGGTCAGTCTGTATAGAAGGTGCACGCATGGCATTTACCCGTGCGCAAGTGCACTAGGAAAGCTTGATGCGGAAAAGCTGATGACTGAGGGACCACCCGCGGGTAAGGAGCACCGCAAGCCCAAATTGTATTATGATGGTGTCCTGAAAGGAGCCCGCCTTGTGGCGGAGCAATGTACCAAAGACATTATATTTCCCTGAAGACAGTCATGCTGTCATTTGTAATGCGGGACACTGACATTGTTATTTTTTATTGCCTGTTATATGAAAGTTTTTCCTTCCTGTGCGGTCGTTTAATATATATGAATCCTGAGAGTTGGCCAGTCGTCGGCTTCTGCCCCCACGTAGGAAGTACGGGGGTGTTGGGACATACCTGAACACTCTTTATCCCATTTTTGGGTCCTCGAAGGAGGTGTTCATCACAGCGAACCAGGCAATCAGACTATAGGGCTTTATCACTCTCACTTAGCCATAGGAATTCTAGAATGGTAGGCGCAGCCCCTGGTGTTCGGAAGACCGTACGAGGGGCTCTAAAAGCGCCTGATTGGAGGACCGATCCGTCGCACTCTGCATTTGGTATGGCGTTATGCGGAATAAATCCTTCAAGATTTTACAACCTCTCGAACAGCTGACCAGCTCTTGCCGTATCATGACAGTCAGTTTTCGGCTTTCTCTATTGAGGTGCTCGTCCGGAAGAACCGAGACACAATCGCAGTAGTTCTCCCAGCGCTACCTTAGCCGATGGAGCGGAACTTAAGGTACCAAAACACGGGAGCCGGTCAAACCCAACTAATGACCCAAGACATGATTCGGAGATGATGCATATAGTGCTATAAGTTTGGGGTGCCGAGTGACCGAGAAGGTGGCCGGACTTTGTTGCCATATTATGAGTACAATGAAGCCCCTGGCATAATGGGGCATGACACTGTGCGGGTGCCGTTATGACGAAAAAGGCGTCAATGAGGAACGACGGCCCGTAAGTGTCATTTAGTTCTGCGCGTTGTAGTGGAGTGACACGTCTATGTGTATGAGTACGGTTTATGCTATGAAAAGAGGTATGCTGGCGGAACCTGTCGCGGTCGGACGGGAGGAAGTTGTGTTCGGATCCGAAGTGTATCCGGACTGTCTTCTTGGGGAATACTTGTGTATTCCCGCCTTGTGTGTTCGAGCTGATTCCATGTCGCCAGTCCTGTTCTGCGCAAAAGTGAGCTTGTAAAGAAAAATGCTTAGAGGCATTTGCGTGTTATAGGGTGGTTGAACCGCGGGGCTCTTCCCCAGATTATGCCAGAGTGCTTGATCGGAGCCTGGTCGAGCCGGGCTATCATGCCGTAAAGTAGCTCGGACTCCTTTATTGGTGTCCGAGGGTTGGGCTGTTGAATCGATGTTCGATAGAAAGGCACAACTCGCTACCTCAGCGATAGTGTACTTTCCAGTGTTGGGGCACCGCGGTTCGTCCCGGTAGTATATAATAGTTACTGTATAAGGGAATAATGCCGAAGAGTTACTCTTCGGTATGGTGTTTTTTTGGTGATCCGATGACAACCTCGAGGGTGGTGGGCCTATAAAACTTGGCCTTTGCACCTGGAACGACATCTTTTAGAAGATGTTTTTAGTGGGTTTTATCCTCGAGCGGTCAATACCTATGTGGTGAATTGTGTCCTGGTGCAGCAAGTTTGGGCTGCTGTTTATGCCCATAGGGGCTCGTGTGAGCTGGAACCCACCAACTATTGGGTCGATGGTAAGTGCAATTAAATTGCCATGGTTGATATTGTCTGGACGGTCTATGTGATCGAAGATGATCGGCTGTATTTTTGTACCGTGGGGTGACTTGTATTGTTGAGTCGGAATCCCGAGGATTACACATTCATTCCTTTGTTGGTTTGCGGAGGATTTTCCTTTTACCTCGCAATGTTTGGTGGTCTGGACTCCTCGTTGTTTGAGACCTCTTTTCATTGTTTCCGGTGCATGACCGGCCGTTTTGTTTTGAAGATATGGCATTCTCTATTGGTATGATTGGCCGCAATTCTAGGGGTACCATGAATTTGACATGGTTGGTCGAGTATGCTGCCCGGGCCGGATGGGCCTGAGTTGTTCTCTTTCTGCTGACCGGACTGGGAGCCGCGGAATCCGGCACCAACTGCCTTGTCTTGGGCGTCATCATTATTTTTGTGACGTTATGTCTGTTGCGTCAAGGTTTATGGATGCTGCCTCGCATTTCCTGTGTATTGCCCCGGACCGTGATGTATTGGCATTGGGGTGTGGGCTTTAGGACCTCGTTCTTGGGCTGAGGTAGCAAATTGTGCTTTGGGTACCCTTTGGTGGGGCAGTCGAGTCTGTATTCCTCGGCTGCCAGGACCTTAGTCCATCTGTCTGTGAGCAGATCTTGGTCAGCTTGGAGCTGCTGCTGCTTCCTTTTCAGGCTTCTTGCAGTGTCCATAAGCCGTCGCTGGAAGCGAACCTGCTGTACGGGATCCTCAGGCACGCCGAATTCATCATCGCCGAGGCTCACCTCGTCTTCGGAGGGAGGCATGTGGTTGTCCTCCTTTGAGTATCCGTTCGTCGCCTGTTCATCTGGGCTAATTTTCCCGTCTTCCTCTCCGGCCTGCTCGAAGGCAGGCTGATCGGGATTGTATTCGTCTTCGGCACCATCTAGATTGTTTTCGTCTCCTGTGCCGGTACTGCTGTGGCGGGGCTTAGAGCGGCGCCGATGACGCCCATGCTTTGATTTCCTACTGGAGGGGTTATCCTCCATCGCCTCATCGCCATTGGTTTCTTAGGGAGTGTCCACCATATAGGCAACATATCTCGTGAATCCGGGCTATTTCCTGTGTCCGTGTATCCCGTCTTTCTCAGCCCCACGATCTTAATCCCGAGAATTAGCAGCCTTAGTGGTAATTTTACACTAATACGCCCACCCTCCAACTAAAACCTGCAATTTAGTTTTGCAAGGATACCCTGACCGCGCGTGTGCCTCGTGCGCCGCCGCCGTCAAACGCCAGGCGTCTCTGATTTCCGTTGAGTTGATCCCGACGTCCACCGGCAGGAAGCCCATACAGGTAGCATCCCTATCCTGTATATGCTCCACTACGAACCTGACAAGCACCAGCAAGCCATCCATGCATGTACTTCTCCGATCTAGACCCATCTCCTTTATAAGACTATAACCGGTGATGCTTTGATGCAGTGGCGACTACAAATGAACAACTAGCAGGTCATACCACTTGCAATCAGAGACACGAGGGCACCAAAAGTTTGAGGTAAAAACAAATTCGATCCTTGTGTACATCCATAAGTGTAGTTTGAAGGCTAATATTATAATCCTGTGTGCAGCAGTATGGATCCTATGAATAATGTTCAAATGCATACGAGCCAGGGAGGATTTAGTACGCCCAAAAAGAACACAAACATACCTCTCTTCGTAAGTCCACTTTGCACTAAGAACAGAAACTATGCATGAAGATGCTTATTTTGGTTTATTCTTGATATTGCAGTCTTCGTCTTTTATACCTGAATGTGATGAGCATCTGAAGCCTAAAGTGGGTATGACATTTGAAGGACTCGAGGCTGTGGAGAAGTTCTACAAGGAATATGCGCATCAATCAGGTTTTGGTGTTCGCATTGGACAACAAAAAAAGATTGATGATAAGGTGGTCCGTACTAAGCGTTTCATGTGTAATAAGGAAGGATTCAAGGCAAAAGATAGTAAAGAGACTAATGACCCCTTGAGGAAAAGGCGTAAGCAGACAGATATGCGATGCGGTTGTGATGCCCATATCTTTGTTAGACTTTGTGGGGAGAACACCTACAAGATAGACTCACTGATTGAGCACCATGTTCATGGCCTTGTATCGCCTAATAAGCGTCATTTGATCAGATCAAATCGTAGAGTTAGTGAGAGGGCAAAAAATACTTTATACACATGTCATAAGGCAAGTATTGGAACGTCGCAGGCATACAGGCTCCTGCAAGTTAGTGAGGGTGGAATTCCGAATGCTGGGTGCACAAAGAGGGACTTGCAGAATTACTACCGCGGACTCAGGTATAAAATCAGAGATGCAGATGCTCAAATGTTTGTGGCCCAATTAGCTAGAAAGCAGGAAGTGAATTCAGCATTTTTCTATGATTTTGAGGTGAATGATGAGGGGGAGTTGGTGCGTGTGTTCTGGGCGGATGCCACCAGCAGGAAGAACTATAGTCACTTTGGTGATGTGATATCCTTCGATTCTACATACACCACTAATCAGTATAACATGATATTTGCACCATTTACAGGGGTTAATCATCACTTACAAAGTGTCTTTTTTGGTGCTGCATTCTTATCAAATGAGAAGGATGAGTCATACATTTGGTTATTTCAGACCTTCCTAACAGCAATGGGAGGGGCAGCACCTAGACTCATCATAACCGATGAAGCCACTAGCATCAAGAATGGTATTGATAAAGTTCTTCCAACAACTGTGCATAGGTTGTGCATGTGGCATATAATGGAAAAGGTTCCTGAAAAGGTTGGACCTTCGATTAGAGAAGATTCTGATTTTTGGACAAGATTGAACTCGTGTGTTTGGGGTTCGGAAACTTCAACTGAGTTTGAGTCACAATGGAATTCCATCATTACTGATTTTGGGTTGGAGGAAAATGAGTGGTTGGCCAAGAGGTTTAGCATTCGAGACACATGGATACCAGCGTACTTTATGGATATATCTCTAGCAGGCATTCTTCGAACCACTTCAAGATCAGAAAGTGCAAATTCTTTTTTTAACCGCTTCATTCATCGAAGGCTCGCTTTTGTTGAGTTTTGGCTGAGGTTTGACACAGCTTTAGAATGCCAACGTGAGGAAGAATTAATGGCAGACAACAGAAGCATACATACCACCCCTCAACTATTTACACCATGGACAATGGAGAAACAAGGTAGTGAGGTATTCACATATGAGGTGTTCGAGAAACTTCAGCTACAGATTATTGCTGCTAGAGACCATTGTTTTGTTCAGAGTATTACACAAGGTGTGGGGGTAAAAAATGTGACCCTGAGAGGTCGGTCTGGTAAAGTTAGGGAGGTTTGCTATGACACTACAAGCATGACAGCAAACTGTTCGTGCAAGTTGTTTGAGTCAGTCGGTTTTCCATGTCGCCATATTATCCAAGTGTTGAGGATTGAAAACCAAAATGAGCTTCCCAGCCACTACATTATGAAAAGATGGCAGAAGAGGTGCAAAAGGTAAGAAAAAGTAATACATGTGAACTGATTTCTTATTGTTATTCCGAAATCATATGACTAACAACATTCTTTTATTTTGCAGGGAGAATGTTTATGATGAACAAGGAAACCTACTAGAAGAAAAACCCACGGATGCACTGGATGCGGCCACGAGAAAGAAGATTTCAACTGTACGCAATAAGATGGAAGAACTTATTCAAAAGGCGAAGCATTCAGATGAAGGCATGGACTTCTTAACATCAAGTGTTTTGAACATTGAGGCGCCTTTGGACCAAATGGTCCCTGCAGCTACCCAAAGCACTAGGCAAGAGGAATATGAGGCTTTTATTGGTTGCAATATTCCAACCGAAGTTCATATACATCCGCCAACGGATGTTCGTGCCGTGGGAAGATGCAAAAGAATAAAGCAAGGAAAGGAGATTAAGGAGGGGGATCGGAAAAATAAGGACAAAGAAGGGAAGGTAAAGGTCGCACGCTTGTGCAAGACGTGCAAGCAAATGGTGTTTCATGATAGTCGTAATTGTCCAAGCAAAAAAGGGAAAGGGAGTGTGATTGTGCAAGATATGCAGCCAAATAGTGCTTCCTGATACAACAAGTTGTCCAAGCAAAGAATAAATTTATCTATGTTATCATGTACACTTTGGTGTACTGAATTCATGTAATGGATCAGAATTTGTGTTATGTCAAAAAAAAAATCTTGATTTATGACAAGTTTAATGCTTGTCAAATGGCTACAGAATCTAGAAAATAATTATCCACTTGAGACGTTTCAAGAAACTATGCAAGCATGATTAAATTTCTGGTTTCTCTATAACTTGTGATGATGTTCAGTGTCAATACATGCATATCTGTTGCTTCTTTATTTTTGGTCAGACATGCATCATCCAGGAGGACACAATGGAGTTAGTAGATATTCAGAAAACTTTACATAGTGATTTTGCCTTACAGTTTGATCTCAAAACTGTACGTAGCCATCCCTGACCACTTATGTACTTCAACAGATTTACTGAAATATATGCTTCGACTATATGACTCAGAAGGTCACTTATTTTTTTAACACATAACTGAATTAGTCACTTAATTTTTTGGCAACAGCAAAGAGGATAATTTTGGCCAAGTGCCAAGCAAACTACAGTAACAAGGAAAAGCTTAACTAATGCCTCTGATCTGAACAAGCCATTGCCATTCATTATGCTGTAAATATTCAACAGTTTACTGATACAAGCACTTGCATTAGTAATGTGCATGTCCCTCGACCGAGTACATCAACTCAGTATTTCCACTAGTACATCTGCTACAGCATACGACCTACTTTCTGTAGTTCTCGTCTACAGCTTCCTCTGAAGGAATCAAAGCGGCCGGGGAAGGCCATCCAGGGGATGGCGCCTCATCAGAGATGCTTCGTCACCAGCGCGGAACAACGCCAGTTCGTGATGACTTCGCCGTCGAGACGACCGTCCGGCCCATCGTCGACGTCGCTGGTGGCCGTGGGGTTGCCATCGTCGTCGCCACTTGATTCCATCGCCAGAGGACTTCTAGGGAATCGACCGGGCCGTGGTTGCAGGCTTGCCGCTGTAGGAGGCCTTCCGATTGGAATTTGATTTTGGAGGAGATGCGGCTGATTGGGCAAAGAGGATTTTGAGGCGCACAACTAGGGATCTTGCGTCAAATGCTTAAGGGGCTCTTTTGCAAATAATAATGGTTTTAAGTTAGAGAGCGGGCAGGTAAATGTAAAAAGACGCTTGACTGCATGTGAGGTGCGAGATTAAGATCGTGGGGCTGAGAAAGAAGGGATACACGGACACAGGAAATAGCCCGGATTCACGAGATATGTTGCCATATATATATATATATATATATATATATATATATATATATATATACATATATATATATATACATATATATATATATATATATATATATATATATATATCATACGAGGAGGTGGCTGTCCAGCGCCCGGTGGGCGGTGGTTCCTGTTCTTCTCCTGCATCGTCGTCCAAACCGTCGATGTCTTCAGAGTCGAAGTCAAGCACGTCGGTCAAATCGTCGACAGTGGCAATGAAGTGGGTGGTGGGTGGGCAACGAATTTCCTCGTCGCCTGCTTCCCACTCGAGCCGGACATAATTCGCTGAAAAGTCTCCTGACAAAGAGAGAGACTTTAATGAATTCAGCATGTCGCCAAAGGGCGAGTGCTAGAAAATATCCGCAGCGGTGAACTCCATTACCGGAGCCCAACCAGATTCGGCGGGCTCGGGGGCGCGCGGTCTGGAACCTATAGCCGGACACAAGTCCGGGGGTCCGGTGACACAGACTTCCTTGGGGGTGGAGTCTGTGTTCGGCTCTACCGCCGATGAGTATGCGGCCTCTGGGGCGGGGTCCATCCACCCGTCCTCGGACGACGCAATCTGCCCCGAATTTAGGTCCGGAGCTATTACAGGTGTGATATCCCGAATATTGTCTGACAGCAGGTCTAAGCCGTGCTCGTTGTGACTGTTCGGCGCTCCTGGCGTAGGCCCGAATCCGTCGAAGATCAAGTCTCCACGGATATCGGCCGTGTAGTTCAGGTTTCCGAACCTGACCTGATGGCCAGGGGCATAGCTGTCGATCTGCTCCAGATGGCCAAGCGAATCGGCCCGCAGTGCGAAGCCGCCGAACACGAAGATCTGTCCGGGGAGAAAAGTCTCACCCTGGCCCGCGTTGTTGTTGATGATTGAAGGAGCCATCGAGCCTTGCCGCGACGACACAGAGGAACTCTCAATGAAAGGACCAATGTCGGTGTCAAAACCGGCGGATCTCGGGTAGGGGGTCCCGATCTGTGCGTCTAAGGCTAACGGTAACAGGAGGCAGGGGACACGATGTTTTACCCAGGTTCGAGCCCTCTCGATGGATGTAAAGCCCTACTTCCTGCTTGATTGATCTTGATGATATGAGTATTACAAGAGTTGATCTACCACGAGATCGTAGAGGCTAAACCCGAGAAGCTAGCCTATGATGATTATGATTGTCCTTGTCCTACGGACTAAACCCTCCAGTTTATATAGACACCGGAGAGGGCTAGGGTTATATAGAGTCGGTTACAAAGAAGGAGATCTAACATCCGGATCGCCAAGCTTGTCTTCCACGCAAAGGAGAGTCCCATCCGGACATGGAACAAAGTCTTGAGTCTTGTATCTTCACGGTCCAACAGTCCGGCCAGAGTATATAGTCCGGCTATCCGGATACCCCCTAATCCAGGACTCCCTCAGTCGCCGCAGTAGTCGCACTCCGGGATCCTATCGTCGTCGTCAGACATTTCCTATGTACTAAAATTCAATATATGTACTAAAACTAAATTAGATCATTATTATTCATCCCGGGTTGACTATCGGTATGTCGAGTCTTCTCTTGAAAACTCTCAGCTCACACGGTGTATATATTTGACCGTCGGTGATGGTCGCTCCTTCATCCCCGAGTGCAATTACACCAAAATGTCTAGCACATGGGAATGAAGGAGAAGCGACCCACACGACAACAGTCGGGGTTCTTCGTCTTCTGATATATGGTGGAGTCTCTCCCTCACTGATTCCTCTCTGACATTTGCGACCGTCGGTGATGCTCGTTCTTCTCTTCCTTCCCGTGCATACCAAAAGGTCTATCACGAGAAAGAAGAGGAAGAATGACCCCCACGACAACAGTCGCCATTCTTCTTCCCTCATATATGGTGGAGTCCTAACAGACTTAAAGTCAACCCGAAATATCATTTAATTATCTTTATAGAAAATCCGGACCACTCGATATTTCCTACATATTCTAGCACAAGTCATGCCAAAATTCATGGAAAAATCCGGCATGACCTTTGCTAAAAAGGACATATATCGAGCGCCTGAAATTTTCCAGAATGGAAATTAATCAACACCGGCAAAACATAGGTCACTCTGAGGTGTTCCCTGCAAACATAGGCCACTTGGGCAAGCTTGGCTGGTCTCACCTCGAGGTCGGAGGGGGTCTGTGACGGGGACGACGACGAGGATGATGTAGGGGTTCCTTGTTTTCTGCAAAAACAAAATATAAACAAAAACATAATTATCCTCATCTTAGGACTTAGTGAAACCATATAAGCTATCGACTAAACCTTATTATGCTGATTCAAAAGACCTACATTTACTAAAATTTTAAAAAACCTAGTTCTAACCCTAAAAATCTGTACTGCCCATCTATCCATCCATTTGTCTAAACCTAGTTCTAACCCTAAAAATTTGTAAAACCTAGTTCTAACCCTAACATCCATCCCTCCCATCTCCCTCCCTGCTCCCTCGATCGACCCTCTCCTTCCATCCCTCTCTCCCTCCCAGCCCTCTCCCTCTGACAATATGTCTACCAATAGTGTGTTGGCCACGACATATCACTTTACGGGTAACATAGAAAGACTAGTATTTATTTTATTTATATTTTTGAAACAGAGGCAAAAGATTTGCCTTGTATATTATTTAATAAGAGATAGAATAATGCGTTACAGGACCCGGGTACAAAGTGAATCACTCTCCCGCTACAATGGTTCCCTCTTGGCAGTCCAAAGCTTGGCCTCGGTCTTGATGTTGTTGAGCAAGACTAACGTCGGTGCACTTTTGTGATGGAAGACACGGGTGTTCCGCTCGTTACAAATAGTCCAACTCATGAGCATGGTAAGAGATGACATGGCCTTCATGTTGGGCGTGTTGTTGTTTGACTGCTTGACCCACGAGTCATTGATGGATCTCTCAAGGTACCAGTCAGAAATGTCAAAGCTCAGCAAGTGTAGCCAATCATTCACCAAATTCCAGTGGCGAATGGTGAAGCGGCATTTTGTAGAAATGGCTAGGGCTGGATTCATGCATCTGTTTGCATAGAGGGCAAAGACCGGAATTAGGACAACCATCCTTGGCCTATCCGCCAGCGATCTGAATTCTATCTTGGATGGCCAACCAAGGGAAAAATTTGACCTTGGGAGGAGCTCATACCAGTATTATAAATCTTGAGGAAATATTTCAACTATCATATCCGCTTGAAATTCAAATCTAATTAGGGATATGAAACTTCAGATTCAGCTTGTCCAAAAAGAAAGTTGCAATTCAAGACAAGGCGGTCAGGGTTTCTGCCTCCTGTCGGCGGCGTCGCCGATCTGCCATGTCTCCTGTGGCCTTAGGTCCATGGGTGTGCGGTGGATCCCAGCCCTTGCCGGTGGGAGGGGTCCATTCTTAGGTGCTTCTTCAAGTTTTGTTAGACTTTGGGTCCTGCTCGGGAAGAAGAGACGGTGGCGGCTTCTTGAAGATGGAGTAAGGTTCTACCCACCTAGCCCCCGTCTCGGTGGTGCGTCTAGCATCGTTGGAGACATGTGGACGTGTGTCTCTGGCGGATCTCGCGGGATTTGGTCGGTCGTTGTCTTGGGTGGATCCGCTCGGACCCGGTCTTTGTTCATCTTTCTTCATGTGTCTTCAGGTTATATCCTTCCGATCTAAACTTCTCTTCATCAGCGGCGATTGTTCTGGTGCGTTGGTCCTATGGGGCCTTAGCACGACGACTTTCCGATTATCTACTGCAACAAGTTGTGCCCGGCCCTGGCGAGGGAGAGGCGATAATGGTGGTGCGCCTTCGGCTTGCTTCAGTGCTTGTAGTCGTCACTAGGTGGTCTACGAATCTGCATGTAATTTTATTATTTCTTGTGTTCGTTGTACTGCCATGATCGAAGATAAGTAGATTGAAAGTTCACCGATAAAGAAGAAGAAAGTTTGCAACATATTTCGATGAGAAAATGTTGCTATATTCTTAGGCCCTGTTTGTTTCGGCTTTTGCTTCTGCTTTTGCAACTTTTCCATTTTGGCCAAAAAGCCATAAAAGCTCCTAAATAGGTGCTTTTGGGGCTTTTATGGCTTTTGATGAACCAATATAACAATATTTAGCTCCAAAAGCACCTATTTAGAAGTTTTTGTGGCTTTTTGACGAAAGTGAAAAAGCTGCAAAAGCAAAAGCAAAAGTCCAAACAAACATGGGCTTAGAAAATGAACTACGGAAGTAAGCTTCAAAACATGTGCCGAATTGCAAGAATGCAAGATACATGTGAAGATAAAAATGTTGTGCTCAACAACAGAGTCGCCGAGGACTCCATAAAGATGGAATTCAATCGTTAGATGAGCAAGGTAATATCATATTGGTCGGCCAGTCTAAAGGACGTAGTAATAATTATATAGTCGTTCTTGAACCGAACAGTTACTCATGGTTGCCATAATTGTCCAAACCCTTATTTTTAAAAGAAAAACAAGAGAGGAGTTATCCAAAACGGAACCGATTACTAGTGGATTGTAACCGGACTAGGATAAGATAACTACTAGCACGACGATAATAATCGGCCCCTACGGCAAGCCAAAACCCTGCTCGCAACCCTTTATAAGCCCGTCCTCCTCTCGACTCCCAACTTCCAATCCACCCAACAGCACCTATCCTCCTGAGTTTGATCTATTCCTTCCGCACCAGTTCCGATGGCGCCTCTCGGTGATACTGTTGTTCCGGCGGCTGCCGTGACGGCGTCCAGCCTTGTGGTCTCCTTCGGTGAGATGCTGATCGACTTCGTGCCGGACGTGGCCGGCGTCTCGCTTGCCGAGTCCGGAGGCTTCGTCAAGGCGCCTGGAGGCGCGCCTGCTAACGTCGCATGTGCCATCTCGAAGCTCGGCGGCTCCTCCGCCTTCGTCGGCAAGGTAAGCACGAATCAATCGCCGTCCCTTGTAACATACGATGATTCTCCCTATCCTTTTACCATCTGGCCGCGCATTAGATCTGGTGTTTGGTAGGATCGGAGATGGTGTGCTCTCGTCCGGAAGGCTGGTGCTGCCGCCATAGGTGGGCGTCGCCTGTCCCCGTTTGGCATCTGAAATTCTAATCGAACGATGATGGTTTGTTTTGCAGTTTGGCGATGACGAGTTCGGCCACATGCTGGTGGAGATCCTCAAGCAAAACGGCGTGAACGCTGAGGGTTGCCTCTTCGACCAGCACGCGCGCACCGCCCTGGCCTTCGTCACCCTCAAGTCAAACGGAGAGCGTGAGTTCATGTTCTACCGCAACCCGTCGGCCGACATGCTCCTCACCGAAGCCGAGCTCAACCTGGACCTCATCCGCCGCGCGCGCATCTTCCACTACGGCTCCATCTCGCTCATCACCGAGCCCTGCCGCTCCGCCCACGTCGCCGCCATGCATGCCGCCAAGTCTGCCGGCATCCTCTGCTCCTATGACCCCAACGTGCGCCTCCCGCTCTGGCCCTCTGCCCAGGCCGCACGCGACGGCATCATGAGCATCTGGAAGGAGGCCGACTTCATCAAGGTGAGTGACGAGGAGGTGGCCTTCCTCACCCAGGGCGACGCCCATGACGAGAAGAACGTCCTCACGCTCTGGTTCGACGGCCTCAAGCTGCTCGTCGTCACCGACGGCGAGAAGGGATGCAGGTACTTCACCAAGGACTTCAAGGGCTCCCTGCCAGGGTACTCCGTTAACACCGTCGACACCACCGGCGCCGGCGATGCCTTCGTTGGATCCCTCCTCCTCAACGTCGCCAAGGACGACTCCATCTTCTACGTAAGCAGGAACTAAATTATTATCAGCTGATTGATGAATTCAATTCCATTATGACTTGTGAGTAGTTGCTAATTGCTAATGATGTTGTTTTCTTTCTGATTGGTCAGAACCATGCCAAGCTGAGGGAGGTGCTCGAGTTCTCCAACGCTTGCGGGGCCATCTGCACCACCAAGAAGGGAGCCATCCCGGCACTGCCCACCACCGCCACTGCCCTCGAGCTCATCGGCAAGGGCACTAACTAGCTCGTCTCGGTGTCGCGCCGTCCGTCCGGGTTGAATCTTAGGAAAGTTTAGCTCTGTTTTTATGTTATTAGGGATGAGTTAAGTTTAGTTCGTGCGTGTGTCAGTCTTAATAAAAAGCAAACATGTGTGGTGATTTTGATTGCATCCGTTTGGTGGCAGTCTTGTGTAAGGAGGCTACTGATTGTTGTAGCCTTCACCCAAATACTCCCTCCATTCCAAATACTTGTCTTTCTAGGCATTCTAAATGGACTCTATATACGGATGCATGTAGACATATTTTAAAGTGTAGATTCACTCACTTTGCGTCGTATGTAGTCAATTGTTGAAATCTCTAGAAAGACAAGTATTTAGGAACGGAGGAAGTATTTATCAAAGCCTTGAATGAATGGACGTGTGTTCGGAAAAAGAAAAATGCCATGCTGCTAGCTTGAGTTTATATGTGGTTTCATCTTATGATGATGCGCAATTTTATATACTTATCATAAAATCTCGTTCTGCTGGCTTGAGTGGTTTTCCATTCAGATGCAACGTTAACTTTCTCTTGCTCTAAGTTTTCATCATCAGTAATGATTTTATTCTTCGTAATTGACGAGCCGTCGAGCATCATTCTGACGTCGAAACGAGGCAACTCTCTTTCCTCCGTTTTGATACGCTATAACGGTAACTTAACTTGCTATACAAGATGTACAAATCCCATCTTAGCATTATACAAGATCCAACCAAATCACGGGCACGCACCTTGGCACCGAAGAAATGATCTTGCATAGTTTGTTTGTTGGAGATCTCTTCTTACCTTTTATTTTCTTTCCTTTTGCATCCACTAGTAAGCATTCACGTGCAATGCCCATTAGACTGCCATCAATTATTTTTATCCTTTTGGGCATACTTCTCATCTCCTCTTAATACTAAATCTTTCCTTTCTTTTTAACTACTATGCATACTATGCAGCTAGATTCGGCACTTCTTTAGGCTAAAACTCAATTGACATGTCAATATGCGGGAGCCGCAAGGCGCCTGCTGACCCCTCCATCTCACCCTGTGGGCACCTAGGAAAAGAAATAGTGGTGATGTGCCTACGTGCGAGAGGTAGAGCTCAGGCCGCGGTGGCGGTGTGGCCATGAGACATCAAATCACACGCCCTTCGCGGTGATAAGCACACCAACAAAACGAGGATGCGCCTACTTATAAAAGCTTCCAACAGATCGATTCTTTCCAGACCGGCTCTCTTCCTCCCGACCAGTCAGACATCAGGTTTTCTACTAGGTTTTCTCTGCATTGGAGACTCTAAGGGAATTCGGTGGGGGAGGTTCAACTCTCTCGGACATATAGACTGGGAAGCCGAGTGAAGAATTGGCAGCAGGGATATCTTTGCAATAAAACCAAGTGCTTTGCCAAAACTTGATAGTATTAGGTAACATTGTGGTGGGGAACGTACTGGCATTCTTGACTTGAACACCTAGCCCATCACACAAATGAACAATCTTCGTCTTACTGCTACTCTGGAAGAGGAACTCTTGATGTTTTGAGGGCGGCAAGAGAAGATGTGCTTAATAAGGCTGCAATGTGGCTGACACCCCATGAAATTCTCGCAATGAAAAATGTATGAAAGACAGATACACCATGGCATTGGGAGGAAGATGGTGGAGTTGAGCTCCGAAATGGTTCAAGAGCCCATGAAAAAATTAATGGGGGGCATGGAAAAGCCTCTATCTATATGGGAACTGAGGAGTACCCGTTTGTTGGGGTGGGGCGCGGGCTCAAATTCGCCAGACTTTAGGAGCCACCATCTGCGCTTTGGAATGAGGCGTTGGCCACAAGGTCGAGAACTTCCTTCTCCGTCACTCCCGCGGGGAGCTGATACGTCTCCAACCTACACTACTAGGAAAAGGCCTACTAATGGCGCACCGGTTTTGCCTACTAATGGCGCACTACCGGTGTGCCATTAGTATCACGCCACTAGAATTTTTTACTAATGGCGCACCACTGGTGCACCATTAGTATCATGCTAATGGCGCACCAGGCAGTGCGCCATTAGTTTTGCCCACAGTGCGCTACTAGTGTCTGCTATACTAATGACGCACGACATAGTAGTGCGCCATTACTAACAATTTTTTTAATTTTTATTTTCTTAATCTCAGGTCACTATTTCACCTATGAGATATCCAACACATATATATACAACAAGCATCCATATAACAATCATAGCCAACACACAAGTTCCATCATAATACGTACATAGTCAACACACAAGTTCCATCATATATACATACATAGCCAACACATAGTTCCATCGTTACATATTACAAAAGTTTCACATTGTTCATCCAACACCGTTATCCATCAATTCACAAAAGTTTCACATTGATACAAAATAAAAACACAAATGGAAAAGAAGCACTCCATCCATGCAAGCTTCCGTGAATTAAATCAAATCTACAAAATGATAAACAAGAAGTTAGAAGAAGAAAAAGAAGAAGACTAGAAGAATACTAGAAGAAGAAGAACACTAGAAGAAGAATAAGAAGAATTTTGGAAAAGAAGAAGAATAAGAAGAAGACTATAAGCTTATTTTCTAAACTTGATCATTTTGTGCTAACATAAGTTATTTTGGAGCTAACCTATAGGAAACTAAGCATATAAGCTCTAAGTTAGTATATTAGAGCCAACTTAGGTAAAATGAAGCTAACCTATGTCATTTTGGAAAATAAGAAGAATAAGAAAAAGACTATAAGTTTATTACGTAAACTTGATCATTTTGTGCTAACATAAGTTATTTTGGAGCTAACCTATAGGAAACTAAGCATATAAGCTCCAAGTTAGCATATTAGAGCCAACTTAGGTAAAATGAAGCTAATCTATAGGAAACTAAGCATATTAGAGATAACATAGGTAACTAAGTATATATATATATATATATATATATATATATATCATTTTGGAGATCTGACATACCTGACAAAGTTCAGTTCTCATGCATTGTTCTTCTCCTTCTCCTTCCTCAGCCTGATGCGCCAAGAGCGGCGAGGCGGTGGAGGCAGTGGAGGCAGTGGGATGTAGTCTTCTACCACAATTGGCGTGGTCATGTCGCCCAGCTGTGGGATCGCCGGCGCCACCACCGGTGCGTGGTCATTGTCAGGCACCACCACCATCGCGAGGCCACCTTCAGGCACGACCATCGCTAGGTCATCCTCAGCCACCTCCATCTCTTGCCCATGGTCAGCCACCACCATCTCTTGCCCATGGTCAGCCACCACCATCTCTTGCCCTTGGTCAGCCACCACCAGCGCTAGGTCATCCTCAGCCTGATGCCCATCGTCATCCTGCAGCTCCTCATCCCCACTCTGCTCCTCTTCTCCCGCACTCCAGTCCGGATCATCCTTCTTGTTGTCTATGCTGCTGCCAGAATCGCTGCTGCTTTCGCTACAGCCAGAATCGCTGCTGCTTTCGCTACAGCCATAGTCGCTGCTGCTTTGGCTGTAGCCAGTGTCGCTGCTGCTGCTCCCATTACCTGTTCAAATGCAACAATGACCGTTAACAATCGATGTGAGACAAGCCAAATGTAGAGGAATAAGAAGAGGCAGAACGTACCGGCATCATCATCGTCAGCGTAGCGCATGCGACACATAGTCGCGTTGAACACCTTCACGATGAGCATGGTGGCGTCGTCGTCGTACCTGAAGAGAAGGAAGTACCCCAGCCGCAGGTCGTAGGCACGGTAGAACTTCTCCCACCCATGAGACAAGTACATGTGGCCGTCCTTGATCACCAACTCCACATCGCACTGCCTTTGAAACCCGCTGCCGGCCTGTCGCTGCTTCACATTATTTGGCGGATCTTCACCCATCAGCATGTTCATAAAACTGTCAGGCAGCCTCTCCAGTTTGGGACAATGAGTGATGTAGCAAACAACAGATATCATAATGAGATGGGTGAAGGGGAGATCTCTCATTTTATATACCTGCGTCATGGATGATACTGAAGTCTCAAGTATGATAGTGAAGAACTCGGAAGCATCCAACTCGTACTGCGGTGTCGCAGAGCGGCGGTGGCTGCTTCCCGCCATCTCTGATAAGCAGCAGAAGAGACCAATTAGTACCCTTACAACAGATCATAAAACATGCATGATAACAGGCATTAGTCGCAAGTACCCCATATGTCCTATTTTAGCAAAGTCATGCTAAAATTCACGGAAAATTTCAGCATGACCTTTGCTGAAAATAGGACATATGGAGTACCCGAATTTGCCGGAACGGAAGTTAATCGACATTCCGGCAAACTCAAGGGCCTCTCGGGGTACCTGCAATATCATTATCCCCGCGTAATGAAGTCGCCAATGGGTCATTTCAGAAGATCACAAGTAGCATCATCACAAGTACAACATCATCTATAGCTTTATATTAACAAAGCATCAACACATATACAAATGACCACTTATGCCAACCGTATGGTTTATATCAGATTCAGAGTTAGAAACAGGAAAAACCGGTGCTTCAAAGCCTACTGGACACAATTTACATCTATCAGTACGGGATGTCCTGACTAATTTCAAGTGTTCACAGGTGAACTTGTACCATGGATGAGCCTAGTGCTTCATTAGTCAACTAAACAGAGATAACAGGGCATAACACCATACATAAAGTGATGAGCATACATACTACTGTCCAAGCAAATTAACTGAATAGTATTGTGTCAAGTTCAGTTTGAAAATTCAGTTACTGCTTGAGTGATTTGACACCAAAAATTACTCCCAAAAATTACAATGACTGTATATTGACTGCATATATTCACTGTACAGGACTGAATTCAGTCAAGAAAACCTGTCAATTTCTATTCACTGCATATATTCACTGTACAGGCTGTCAAGTTCTATTTCAGATCAAGTTTCATTACAACACAAACACTGTAATTCATCTACTCACAGAAAAATTAATAACCAAAATCAAATTACAATAGGGGTCCCAGGTTTGACCCCATGATACATGCTATCCTGGGATTATTCCTCTTGTGAACAAACCATCATGCATCCTTTTCTAACCAAGGCATAGCTCAGGAAAACCACTTGCTTTGACCAGAACTAGCTGATTACCCCAAATCTCATGGTAAAATTAGCAAGGCAGAGCATTTCTCTTACATGACCATAGCAAGAATGTCACACTCAACTTCATTGCTTCAACCACATGGACAACAGAGCAAATGTTGGAAGTTGACAATATACTTTAGATTCACACATGCTCCCCTAATTATTTTATCTGTATCTTTAGATTATCTACTTTAGGCACAATCATACACAATTCTGACTAATTCATCACTATAGGCCAGCATGAAACACAGTCCTCCAAAAAAAGCCTAAAATTCCACTATTATTGCCTGTAAAAAAGCCTAATATCCACTAGTATTGCCTCTAAGAAAGCCTTAAAAGTCCACTATTGTTGACAATCAAAATATGATCTGAACTGTAAGGAGTTAACTGAAAAATGAGTGGTTGTTGGCATGAGGGAGTAAACTGATTGTTGGCACAAAAATATTGGTTCTGTAAACATGGAAACAGTCACAAAAATAATGCACTTGGCTTGTGTTGAGTTTTTGCTTTCAGGGATTGGTTTTTGTTGAGTTGTTAACCTAAAGGTTCGGCATTTTGAATCTCCTTTAGCTAGTTTGAATCCATGGACTACCCTGTTAGATTGGGACTAAAGATAGGTACCTGCTTATCTTTCTATTCCGTCACCAACAGTGTCTTTTCCAAGAATAATATCCCGGCATGAACATAGGTGAGAGGTTAACTAACTGCCTCAAAGGCATAATCAATGATTACAAATACAACAAGTGGACCAAGCTGCCGGCCTAAGCTATAGTTAATAGGAAGCAAGACTCTACTGTAACAAAATGTTGAAAACCAATGTACAACCCTGACTGCAAACTAAATTTCTTCTGAACCCCATACACTATCTCAAAAAATCTACTCCTATGAAGAACAAAGAGGGAAAGATCATGATGCACCATGGTCCTATGCAGAACAAAGAGGGAAAAATCTACTCCTATGCAGAACGAAGAGGGAAAGATCAATGATTAGGGCTAGTGGTGGGGGGCGGCGTGGAAGGCGCGGGCTTTGGAGGGGGAGCGCGGCGGGTGGCGGCGAGGCGGAAAATGCGGAGGCGGGGAGCTTCGGACTTGGGGGCGGGGCTGACGACGGGCAGGAGGGCGGAGGGGAGGTGGAGGGAGCGGCGGAAGGGGAGGGAGGGAGGGAATGGGAAGGAAGGGTGGAGAGGGAGGAAGGAGGAAGGAGGAGAGGTACCTGGGCGGGTGCGGCCGGTCGCCGGAGGGTTCGGGGTCGGCGGCGGCGCAGGGCAGGGGCCGACACGGGGAGGTGGCGGGGGTGGATTCCGGCGGCGGTCGGGGCAGCGGCGGCAGGGGACGGAGGGGACGGAGGGGGTGTGCAGGCGCGGCGGCGGCATACGGTTGGGGCGGAGGGGGCAAATTAGGTCGAGTGGGGAGGAAGGGAGGCA
The DNA here is from genome assembly GCF_018294505.1 of Triticum aestivum. Classification (NCBI taxonomy): domain Eukaryota; kingdom Viridiplantae; phylum Streptophyta; class Magnoliopsida; order Poales; family Poaceae; genus Triticum; species Triticum aestivum. The sequence continues at coordinate 665,219,080 of NC_057807.1, read as the reverse complement.
GGGGAATAGGTGGAGTGGGGGGGGAAGCTTACTAATGGCGCACCCAGCAGCGGTGCGCCATTAGAATGTTTTTTTATTACAGTTCGAGCCCTCAGGTTATATTCCACCTAACCCAATCTACATCAGAACTCGCCCACTAGCTTGACTGGTCAGCACGCAGCACACACACTAGGAGGTCCTGGGTTTGATTCCCAGGCTCCCCAATTTTTATTTTTATGCATTTAAAATGCTGTTTGATATTTATTTGTGTTTAAATATGTTCAAACTTGTTTAAATCATAACAGTAATATTTTTTTTATAAAAACAGTAATATGTTTTTTTAAAAATATGTTCAAATTTGTTATTTGAAAATATTTATGAATATGAAAAAGGTGGAGTGGAGGGTGCGGCGAGTCATCGGCGACGGTGGAGTGGGGGAGGGTGCGGGCCGGGGGTCGGCGGCGGCGGCCGGTGGAGCGGGGAGGGTGTGGTTGATCGTCGGCGGCGGTGGAGTGGGGGAGGGTGCGGGCCGGGGGTCGGCGGCGGCGGCCGGTGGAGGGGGGGAGGGTGCTGTTTGATATTTATTTGTGTTTAAATATGTTCAAACTTGTTTAAATCATAACAGTAATATTTTTTTATAAAAACAGTAATAATTGTTTTAAAAAATATGTTCAAAATTGTTATTTGAAAATATTTATGAATATGAAAAAGGTGGAGTGGAGGGTGCGGTGGGTCATCGGCGACGGTGGAGTGGGGGAGGGTGCGGGCCGGGGGTTGGCGGCGGCGGCCGGTGGAGCGGGAAGGGTGCGGTTGATCGTCGGCGGTGGTGGAGTGGGGAAGGGTGCGGGCCGGGGGTCGGCGGCGGCGGCCGGCGGAGGGGGGAGGGTGCGGATGGTCATCGGCGACGGTGGGGTGGGGGACCGGATCATTTCTCGATTGTATAAAATGTTGTTTGATATTTATTTGTGTTTAAATATGTTCAAACTTGTTTAAATCATAACAGTAATATTTTTTTATAAATACAGTAATATTTTTTTTAAAAAATATGTTCAAATTCGTTATTTGAAAATATTTATGAATATGAAAAAGGTGGAGTGGAGGGTGCGGTGGGTCATCGGTGACGGTGGAGTGGGGGAGGGTGCGGGCCGGGGGTCGGTGGCGGCGGCCGGTGGAGCGGGGGAGGGTGCGGTTGATCGTCGGCGGCGGTTGAGTGGGGGAGGGTGCGGGCCAGGGGTCGGCGGCGGCAGCCGGTGGAGCGGGGGAGGGTGCGGTGGGTGATCGCGGACGGTGGAGTGGGGGACCGGATCATTTCTCGATTGTATAAAATGCTATTTGATATTTATTTGTGTTTAAATATGTTCAAACTTGTTTAAATCATAACAGTAATATTTTTTTATAAAAATAGTAATATTTTTTTTTAAAAATATGTTCAAATTTGTTATTTGAAAATATTTATGAATATGAAAAAGGTGGAGTGGAGGGTGCGGTGGGTCATCGGCGACGGTGGAGTGGGGGAGGGTGCGGGCCGGGGGTCGGCGGCGGCGGCCGGTGGAGCGGGGGAGGGTGCGGTTGATCATCGGCGGTGGTGGAGCGGGGGAGGGTGTGGTTGATCGTCGGTGAGGGGGACGTCGATGTCCCATGAACATGGTTTTCGAAGACCCGGGATCTCTATCTAGCTGGCGATACGTTGTGTCATCCATGCACCTTACGCATCCAGAAAATCCGTGGACTACCTGCCCCGCGAGATATCCGTAATCGAGATAGTCATGTAGTAGTGCAATATATATATATACTAATGGCACACCGCGTAGTAGTGCGCCATTACTAGTTTAAACTAGTAATGGCGCACTGCGACACGGTGCGCCATTAGTAGTTTTGCAAAAAAAAGAATTAAAAAAAATTCAGTACTGGCGCACTCCTTGTCTAGTGCGCCATTACTAGTTAGAACTAGTAATGGCGCACTTCGGTCGGATGCGCCATTAGTATGTATGTAAAAATGAAAAACAAATTATCACTAGTGGCGCACCTTTTGTGTGGTGCGCCATTAGTGTCTTCCACACTAATGGCGCATCATCAACTGGTGCGCCATTAGTATATAGTAGTGGCGCACTACTTCCCTGGTGTGCCATTAGTGTCAATCCTATCTATAGCCCTTTTCCTAGTAGTGGTATCTACTTTTCCAAACACTTTTGCCCTTGTTTTGGACTCTAACTTGCATGATTTGAATGAAACTAACCGGGACTGACGCTATTTTCAGCAGAACTGCCATGATGTTGTTTTATGTGTAGAAAAGAAAAGTTCTCGGAATGTCCTGGAAATCCACGGAGGCACTTTTCAGAATTAATAAGAATTTTTGGCGAAAGAATGAAGGCCAGGGGGCCCACGGGCTGTCCACGAGACATGGGGGCGCCCCCCTAGGGCACGCCCTCCTATCTCGTGGACCCCCTGGACACCTCCCAACCTCAACTCCAACTCCATATATACCGTCTCGGGGAGTAAAAAATAAGAGAGGAAGTTTCATCGCGTTTTACGACATGGAGCCGCCGCCAAGCCCTAATCTCTCTCGGGAGGGCTGATCTGGAGTCCGTTCGGGGCTCCAGAGAGGGGGATTCGCCGCCGTCGTCATCATCTACCATCCTCCATCACCAATTTCATGATGCTCACTTGCTGGACGGTGATGGGTTGGATGAGATTTACAATGTAATCAAATTAGTTTTGTTAGGGTTTGATCCCTAGTATCCACTATGTTCTGAGATTGATGTTGTTATGACTTTGCTATGCTTAATGCTTGTCACTAGGGCCCGAGTGCCATGATTTCAGATCTGAACCTATTATGTTTTCATGAATATATGTGTGTTCTTGATCCTATCTTGCAAGTCTATAGACACCTATTATGTGTTATGATCCGACAACCCCGAAGTGACAATAATCGGGATACTTCTCGGTGATGACCGTAGTTTGAGGAGTTCATGTATTCACTATGTGATAATGCTTTGTTCCGGTTCTCTATTAAAAGGAGGCCTTAATATCCCTTAGTTTCCGTAAGGACCCCGCTGAACACGGGAGGGTAGGACAAAAGATGTCATGCAAGTTCTTTTCCATAAGCACGTATGACTATTTACGAAATACATGCCTACATTATATTGATGAATTGGAGCTAGTTCTATATCACCCTATGTTATAACTATTGCATGAGGAATCACATCCGACATAATTATCCATCATTGGTCCATTGCCTACGAGCTTTTCACATATTGTTCTTTGCTTATTTACTTTTCCGTTGCTACTGTTACAATTACTACAAAAGCCCAAAAACATTTATCTTTACTTTTGCTACTGCTACTATTATTATCATACCACTTTTGCTACTAAACACTTTGCTGTAGATACTAAGTTATCGAGGTGTGGTTGAATTGACACCTCAACTGTTAATACTCAAGAATATTCTTTGGCTCCCCTTGTGTCGAATCAATAAATTTGGGTTGAATACTCTACCCTCGAAAGCTGTTGTGATCCCCTATACTTGTTGGTTATCAAGACTAATTTCTGGCGCCGTTGCCGGGGAGCATAGATCTATTCTCTGAGTCACTTGGGATTTATATCTGTTGATCACTATGAAGAACTTGAAAGACGCTAAAACCAATATTTTGCCCTCAACTACGAGAGGAGGTAAGGAACTGCCATCTAGCTCTGCACTAGATTCTCCTTCTGTTATAAGTAAGCTTGCGACACCTAAACCTGCTACTGCTATGAATTCTGATATGTCGCATGTTATTGATGATGCCACTTCTGCTATGCATGATGAAACTAGTACTGTGCCATTAGGTGAATTTCTAGATGAACAACTTGCTAGATTTAGGGGGAATGAAAATATTGAAGAACCTATTATTGATGATAGTGATGATGAAGGTCCCCCCAATGATTATGTTTTACCTGTTGTTCCTAAGGGTTATGTATGCATGAAACAGCTGCTATGGAAATTCTTGCTTGAAATGATAGAAATGATCTTAAGAAATTATTAGCTAAATGGAAGCAGCAGTCTCTTAATGCTAGAATGAAACGCGATCCTGCTTTTGCTACTTCACCTATCTGTGTTACTGATAAGGATTATGAATTCTCTGTTGATCCTGATATTATTACTTTAGTTGAATCAGATCCTTTTTATGGCCTTGAATCTGAAACTGTTGTGGCACATCTTACCAAGTTGAATGATATAGCTACCCTGTTTACTAATGATGAGAAGTCTTGCTATTTGTATATCCTTAAGATATTTCCGTTCTCATTAAAGGGTGATGCTAAGACTTGGTATAATTCTCTTGCTCCTGATTGTGTGCGTAGTCCCCAGGATATGATTTATTTCTTTTCTGCTAAATATTTCCCTGCTCATAAGAAACAAGCTGCCTTGTGGGAAATATATAATTTTGTGCAAATCAAAGAAGAGAGTCTCCCAAAAGCTTGGGGGAGGCTTCTCCGGTTACTTAATGATGTGCCTGATCATCCTCTTAAGAAAAATGAAATACTTGATATCTTTTATAATGGACTAACCAATTCTTCCAAGGACTACTTGGATAGTTGTGTTGGTTGTGTTTTCAGGGAAAGAACAGTCGACAAAGCTGAAATACTATTGAATAATATGTTCACTAATGAAAATAATTGCACTCTTCCTGAGCCAGTTCTTGAAGTAATTTCTGAACCAATTGAGCCAACTCCTGAGGCTATTCCTAAACCCACTCCAAAGAAGAGAGGTGTTTTATTTCTCAGTCCTGAAGATATGCAAGAGGCAAAGAAATCAATGAAAGAAAAAGGTATTAAAGCTGAAGATGTTAAGAAATTACCTCCTATTGAAGAAATAGATGGTCTTAATTTACCGCCTGAAGAACCATATTGTCTTGATAACCCGACATAGGTAGTAAAGGTAAATTCTCTCTATAGATATGATAAAGTTGAAATACCCTCTACTAAATTTCATAGCCCATGCTTAGATGAATTTGATGACTTTATGGCTAGACAAGAAAGTTTTAATGCTTATGTTGGTAGAGAGTCAAAGAATAATGCTTTCGAGACAGGACGCGTAGGTGATAATCTAGCTAGAGTTAAAGATGAACTTCACCGCGTTAGCAAATATGCTTCTATGGTTGCTACTCAAGCTGAGCAAGTACTCAAAGCTCAAAATGATTTGCTTGATGAATTGAATAATAAAAATGACTTTGCTGTTAGAGTGGTTACTAGAACTGGTAGAATGAATCAGGAACCTTTGTATCCTGAAGGCCACCCTAAGAGAATCGAGCAAGATTCTCAGAGAAATAATTTAGAGGCACCTAGTTCTTCTGAAAAGAAGAAGAAGAAGAAAAATGATAGAACTTTGCATGCTTCTAGTGAACCTACTGTAGACACACCTGAGAATCCCAATGATATTTCTATTTCTGATGCTGAAACACAATCAGGTGATGAGCATGAACCTAGTGATAATGTTAATGATAATGTTCATGTTGATGCTCAACCTAGCAAAGACAATGATATAGAAATTGAACATGCTGTTGATCTTGATAACCCACAATCAAAGAATCAATGTTATGATAAGAGAGATTTTGTTGCTAGGAAGCACGGTAAAGAAAGAGAACCATGGGTTCAAAAACCCATGCCCTTTCCTCCTAAACCATCTAAGTCAAAGGATGATGAGGATTTTGAGCGCTTTGCTGAAATGATTAGACCTATTTTCTTACGTATGCGCTTAACTGATATGCTTAAAGTAAATCCTTATGCTAAGTATATGAAGGATATCATCACAAATAAAAGAAAGATACTGGAAGCTAAAATTTCCACCATGCTTGCTAATTACACTTTTAAGGGTGGAATACCAAAGAAACTTGGAGATCCGGGTGTACCAACTATACCATGCTCTATTAAAAGAAATTATGTTAGAACTGCTTTATGTGATCTTGGAGCCGGTGTTAGTGTTATGCCTCTCTCTTTATATCGTAGACTTGAATTGAATAAGTTGACACCTACTGAAATATCTTTGCAAATGGCTGATAAATCAACTGCTATACCTGTCGGTATTTGTGAGGATGTGCCTGTTGTGGTTCCAAATGTCACCATCTTAACGGACTTTGTTATTCTTGATATTCCTGAGGACGATAGTATGTCTATTATCCTTGGTAGACATTTTCTTAGTACTGTAGGGGCTGTTATTGATTGTAAGAAGGGCAATGTCACTTTTCATGTTAATGGTAATGAGCATACGGTACACTTTCCGAGGAAACAATCTCAAGTTCATAGCATCAATTCTATTGAAAAAGTTCCAACTATCATTTTTGGAGGTTTTGAATTTCCTCTCCCTACTGTCAAGAAAAAGTATTATATTCTTATTGTTGGGGATTTTCATATCCCCGTTGAGGTAACTTAGTGTTATTCGAAATTTCTCCGGTTCCGTGTTATTCGGAATGAGTTTGTTAACAAGACTTGATCAACCTTGTTAGTGGATTCATTTTGATGATCACGAGATGGATGAAACTAGAAGGCACAACCTTCTGTACCCTCTTTTTACTTTCTGTTATTTAGATTAAATAAAGCAAAAATAGTATTATCCGTCTGTTTTCTGAATTATCCGTGCATTAGAAAATAGTCCGAAAATAAAAGTGCTCCAAATGCCCTGCAAATTTAGTATGATTTTTTCTGGAATATTTGAGGATTTTAGGCACTGAAAACACTGCAAAAGGGGCAAGCACCAGGCCACAAGAGAGGAGGGCGCCCCCCTGTCTCGTGGGCCCCTGGTGGCTCCCCTCCACTTATGCGAGCACCCACACACTTCATCTTCTACCCAAAAAAAATCCCCATCCAGCTCAAGCCCGAGTTCTAGCTCGTTTTGCTGCGATTTTCGATCTCTTAGCTCAAAGCTCCATTGGCAAAACTGCTTTGGGAGATTTTTGCTTGGTATGTGACTCCTCCATTGGTGCAAATAGTTTTTGTTCTAGTGCTTTATTCATTGCAAATTTTTGCTGCATAGGTGACCATGTTCTTGAGCTTGCATGTTAAATTTTTGAGGTCCCAAGCAATTCCAATGCATGATATAGGCTCTAGGCACTTGTAGGAGTAGTTGCTATCAATCTTGTTTAGTTTTATTCACTTTTATTTTGAAGTTACTAAAATTTCAGAAATTTTCAGAAAAAGAAATATGCTTAGAAGAATGTACCAAGGTGGTTCCTCGGCAAAGAAAGGGCCAAGGATTGCTATACGTGAACAAGATGTTAATTTGCCGAGGGACGCAAATGTACGGGCTTGCGAGTGGCCATCCGATGATTTTATGGTTGAAGCAGGCTTCAAGGGGGAATTTGACGCGTATGTGCGTAATCCTGAGCTTGAGGACTTCTTACAAGATAAGTGTCCCCAATATTATCAATTGACTGATTCTTTTGTGCGGAGGTTCGAATATATTTCTTTGCGTAATTCTCCTAGTGTTGTGTTTGATATTTATGATACATCTTATACCATGGATTTAGAGGATTTCACAACTGCTTGCAAACTCCTGCAGTGGGGTAATATTAATAATCCTCCCAAATCTGAAGTTAGAGATTTCTTGCTAGTATTACTGTGGGAGAATCTAGGGACGTAACACAAGCTACCATAGGGAGCATCCATTTTCCTGCTATACATTACTTTGCTCTCTTTATTGGTAGATGCATTAATGGTAAGGACAAAGTATGTCACATGTGTGCCCCTGATCTTTGCATCCTCAAGAGTACTGTGTCAGGTTATAGAGGTTATAACTTGGGGGCAATAGTTGCACGTAGGTTGCATAATAAAAATAAAAAGGGAGATTTCTTTGGAGGAATTTATGCAACCTGTGTGGCTAATTTTCTTAATATAGCTCCACGAGAGGGGGACATGCTTGTACCTCCTGTTTATTTGGATAAAGAAGCTATGTTTGATCATAATTTTCTTGAGAGGAATGAACAATTCCTCCATTATCGACTAACCTATGACAAATGCAACATCGTCCCTTTTACTCTTCCTGCCCCCTACCTTTTTGATTATCAGGCAAAAGGAAGATATGTTGTCACCAGGGAAGAAGCAACTGAATATGAGAGGGAAATGGAGGCAGCTCGCCAACACACTGCTTCTCGGGAGGCGGTTGCCTCTGCATCTCAGTACTACCCCGGCTACTCTTATGGATATCAGGCAGGTGGTCATTGGCATTAGACCAACTTAGGCCAAAAGCCTACGCTTGGGGGAGTACGTATTTCTCACCGACTTTACATTCATGTTCACACACTAGTCGTCGGTGCCCATACTCTTTCATTGTATTATCCATGATTAGTTTAATTTCTTTTTCTAGTTTTCTTCTTGTGTGTTTGATAAACTTTAAGAAAAACCAAAAAAATTAGTTAGCTTAATTTCCTTGCTTGTAGTAGAAATTAAAATGAAAACCCAAAAAGATTTCTCGTTCTTCTTCTACTTGTTGGGAGCTTTCCCGTGTAAATAGTTTTATTTTCTTTTCTTTTTTTTGGGGGTCGAGAAGACTATATTGAAAATGCTTAGTGGCTCTTATATGCATGATTGTTTATTTAACTTAGATCCCATATTACTTGTCTTCTATCTTGAGTCGAATGCTTGCAGATTCCGGCTTAGTCCAATGCACGTGCACTCTTATTATTATACACATCGTTCGGTCGTGCAAGTGAAAGGCAATAATGATGATATATGATGGACTTATTGGGATGAGAAAAGCTGGTATGAACTCGACCTCTTTTGTTTTTGTAAATATGATGATTCATCGTTCCTGAGTCAGCTATTATGAAGTAAACATATTTGCAATGACATTTAGAGATTATAGTTGCTTGTGCCATGCTTGATTAGCTATGAGTCATAATGGTTTACCTTGCGTGCCAACATGCTATTAGAATTATTATGATGTGGTATGATGGGATGGTATCCTACTTTGAATGTATTAAGTGACTCGACTTGGCACATGTTCACGCATGTAGTTGAATCAAATCAACATAGCCTTCATGATATTTATGTTCATGGTAGATTATATCCTACTCATGCTTGTACTCGGTGTAAATTAATTTTAATGCATGTTTACGACTGTTGTCGCTCTCTCAGTTGGTCGCTTCCCAGTCTTTTGCTAGCCTTCACCTGTACTAAGCGGGAATACTGCTTGTGCATCCAAACTCCTTAAACCCCAAAGTTGTTCCATATGAGTCCACCATACCTACCTATATGCGGTATTTACCTGCCGTTCCAAGTAAATTTGTATGTGCCAAACTCCAAACCTTCAAATGAAATTCTGTTTTGTATGCTCGAGCAGCTCATGTTTCAACTAGGGCTGCCTATATCTTCCATGCTAGGTGGGTTATTCTCAAGAGGAGTGGACTCCGCTCCTCATTCACAAGAAAGGGCCGGTAACCGGGATGGCCAGTCCCATGATCCAAAAAGATCAAAGCAAATCAAAATAATTAAACAAAACTCCCCCAGGGCTGTTGTATGTTGGAGGCACTCGTTGTTTCGAGCAAGCCATGGATTGATGCTTGTTGGTGGTTGGGGGAGTATAAACCTTTACCATTCTGTTTGGGAACTGCCTATAATGCATGTAGTATGGAAGATACAGCCATCTCATAGTTGTTGCGTTGACAGCAAAAGTATGCTGCTCAAAATGTTATTCAACCTCTATTTTAAAATCGAGCTCTGGCACCTCTACAAATCCCTGCTTCCCTCTGCGAAGGGCATATCTATTTACTTTTATGGTGAGTCATCACCCTTCTTATTAAAAGCACCCGCTGGAGAGCACACTATCGTTTGCATTCATTATTATTGATTTATATTGGGTATGACTTGACTAGATCTCTTTTACCATGAATTACAATGTTTAGTCAGTCCTTGATCTTTAAAGGTGCTCTGCATTTATGTTCTGTGGTCTCAGAAAGGGCTAGCGAGATACCATTTTGTTATATCATGTTATGATTATTTTGAGAAAGTGTTGTCATACGAGTTTTATTATTATGGCTCTCTAGCTGATTATGTTATTGATATGAGTAATTGTGAGACCTATGTGTTATTGTTAGTATGGTTAGTTCATAATATTTGCTGAAAATTGAATGCTGGCTTTTCCTGTTTACAACAACCAGAGCAAACAGAGTTTGTAAAAGATTTTCTTTATCACTTTCAGTTTATCAACTAAATTGCTTGAGGACAAGCAAAGGTTTAAGCTTGGGGGAGTTGATACGTCTCCAACGTATCTACTTTTCCAAACACTTTTGCCCTTGTTTTGGACATTAACTTGCATGATTTGAATGAAACTAACCCGGACTGACGCTATTTTCAGCAGAACTGCCATGATTTTGTTTTATGTGTAGAAAAGAAAAGTTCTCGGAATGTCCTGGAAATCCACGGAGGCACTTTTCAGAATTAATAAGAATTTTTAGCGAATGAATGAAGGCCAGGGGGCCCACGGGCTGTCCACGAGACAAGGGGGTGCCCCCCTAGGGCGTGCCCTCTTATCTCGTGGGCCCCCTGGACACCTCCCGACCTCAACTCCAACTCCATATATACTGTCTCGGGGAGAAAAAAATAAGAGAGAAAGTTTCATTGCGTTTTAAGACACGAAGCCGCCGCCAAGCCCTAATTTGTCCCGGGAGGGCTGATCTGGAGTCCGTTTGGGGCTCTGGAGAGGGGGATTCATCGCTGTCATCATCATCAACCATCCTCCACCACGAATGTCATGATGCTCACCGCCGTGCGTGAGTAATTCCATCGTAGGCTTGCTGGACAGTGATGGGTTGGATGAGATTTACCATGTAATCAAGTTAGTTTTGTTAGGGTTTGATCCCTAGTATCCACTATGTTCTGAGATTGATGTTGCTATGACTTTGCTATGCTTAATGCTTGTCACTAGGGCCCGAGTGCCATGATTTTAGATCTGAACCTATTATGTCTTCATGAATATATGTGTGTTCTTGATCCTATCTTGCAAGTCTATAGTCACCTATTATGTGTTATGATCCGACAACCCCGAAGTGACAATAATCGGGATACTTCTCGGTGATGACCATAGTTTGAGGAGTTCATGTATTCACTATGTGCTAATGCTTTCTTCCGGTTCTCTATTAAAAGGAGGCCTAAATATCCCTTAGTTTCCGTAAGGACCCCGCTGAACACGGGAGGGTAGGAAAAAAGATGTCATGCAAGTTCTTTTCCATAAGCATGTATGACTATTTACGAAATACATGCCTACATTATATTGATGAATTGGAGCTAGTTCTATATCACCCTATGTTATAACTATTGCATGAGGAATCTTATCCGACATAATTATCCATCATTGATCCATTGCCTACGAGCTTTTCACATATTGTTCTTCGCTTATTTACTTTTCTATTGCTACTGTTACAACTACTACAAAAACCCAAAAACATTTATCTTTACTTTTGCTACCGCTACTATTATTATCATACCACTTTTGCTACTAAACACTTTGCTGCAGATACGAAGTTATCCAGGTGTGGTTGAATTGACCACTCAACTGCTAATACTCAAGAATATTCTTTGGCTCCCCTTGTGTCGAATCAATAAATTTGGGTTGAATACTCTACCCTCGAAAGCTATTGCAATCCCCTATACTTGTGGGTTATCAGGAGCCAATCCCCATGATTCCAGCTGGGCGGCAGCGCGAAACTGGCAGATGAGCTCTTCCTCACTCTTTTCTTCTTCTCCAGCGCCGAGGTCTTGTCCTCGCCCATGGTGAGTGAGGGAGTTACGGATTAAGGGGTCCACAAGGCGCCGGCCCATATTGATAGTCCGGACTGATGAAGCCGCATAGCAACAGAAGATCTATGAAGCCGTGATGTGTCCTCCAAGTCAAGAATAGACAGGATATCTTTCCCCCTTATTTTAATCTATCTCCGGCAACCCTAACCCTATCGGTGTCTATATAAGCCGAGGGTCGTAGTCTTTAGAGATAGGGCTACATTCATCACCTCATCGCCTTAGGGTTTAGCTCATGTTGATCTCAAGGCAGATCTACTCTGTAAACCATACTATACATCTAATATAATCAAGCAGTACGTAGGGTATTACCTCTTCGAAAGGGCCCGAACCTGGGTAAACACTGTGTTCGTCATTCCTAGTTCCCCATCGATCTTAGATCCACAACTCGGGACCCCCTACCCCGAGGTCTGCCGGTTCTGACACCGACATTAGTGCTTTCATTGAGAGTTCCGCTGATTGGGTCACAAGAAGAATTGATGGCTCACCCATGCCGATGGCTTCCCCGCCCCTGGTAATCTCCTCATCTTCGGTGGCATATTAGCACACGCCGATCCCACTGATCGCCTCGACCAGATTGAAGGCTTCACCCCCATAGAGGGACTCACGGGTTCAGGGGCATCGACCCCGGGACTAGCTGACTCACAATAATAAGGTATCACTCAGAGTCTGGCCTTGAAGCCCGACTTTGATAGACTGCCCACAAGATCTCCCATTGAGTCGCTGGAGTGTCCGGCACCCCCAAGTGCCCAGCCGATAAACCACTTGGTAAGTCTATTCCGCGTAATGGGAATTTTTGTTATCAGGCCCATGCCCTATTATCGGATCAGGCTTAAACCCGACAACCGAGAAATCAACACCACTCTGGTCACGCACCTCGTCGCCACCGTCGAAGAGGCCCAGGAGGGTCCAAGGACTTACAATCTAAAAATGGTGTACACTCGAGTCTCCATCTCAGAATCAGACACCGGCCCTGATGTACGTCTGGACTTGATCCCCAAGGCAAGATCCGGCCTTGAGTCGATCCAGCGGCATACCAGTCCGGATCCAAGCCCTGCATGATCAGAGCCGGACATGACTCGACCGCCCATTAAGGACAGTCCGAGTCCGATACGGGAGGCAATCCTCGAATTTTTCCTACCCACCCACCATACTGAATACTCCCTGGATTCGGGGAACCCGGACATATGGGATCTCATGTATGTCACACAGCTACCAAACAAGATAGTCCATCGTTATTGGGCTAGGTTTCTCCTTGTGAAGAACATGATGGTGCCTTGTTGTGACAAATAGATAATTAAAGCCTTCCAGTTCAACTTCAAGGACGAGGGCCTCGTGAATGCCCTCGCTCGTCGCCGAATTCATAACTTCACCAAACTACCGTACATGGTGCGCAAGTATTGCGCCATGGAGAACACATGGAGGGCGCAACAGATGAACATGGGGCCACCGCCTGCTGCGCATCACGAAAAGTCTCGCTTTGAACGGGCTTACACAAATCGGTCACCGGAGCGTGATCCTAACGAAAAGAAAACTAGGCCTAGATCAGTGCTAGACGAGTTGCTAGATAAACCATGCCCAATACACTCGGTCTTGCTAGACGCGAACCCAAACCACAGACTTCGAGCCTGTTGGGTGGTAAGACAAGTGGCCAAATATGGCGAGCCAATCTTGGGCCTTACACCCCCCAGATAAGCAGTCTGTGGCTTCACTACAGGACCACAACGTCCTTACGGTATACAAGACATTCGCCTCAAACAATAAAAGGACAAAGGCTGTTCGAGAGCTCAACCAGATATATCAAGTGACGGCCGCACAGCCATGGGCAGCCACGCTTATCACCTTCGACGACAAGGACGAGCCAATCCCCCGTAACAACCACACACCAGCTGCATTGGTCCTCGACCCCATTGTCGACGGTTTCCGGTTGACCAAAGTGCTGATGGACGGGGGCAGTGGCCTCAACCTCATTTATGTGGATACTCTCGACAAGAAGCAGTTCAACAGGTCTCGCATCGGACGCAGTCATACCACATTCCGAGGTATTATATCCGGTAGGGAGGCACACTGCTCGGGACACGTAACCATAGACGTTGTGTTCGGCACACCCGATAACTACAGATCCGAACCCTTGCTATTTCACATTGTTCCCTTCCGTAGTGGATACCACAACCTTCTAGGACGTGAGGCATTCTCAAGATTTCAGGCCATACCACATTACGGGTATATGAAACTCAAGATGCCAGGGCCCAACAGGGTAATATCACTTAAAAGCGACCTGAGCAAAGCCTTGCGAGCCGAAAACAAGATGGCATCCCTCGCCCTAGAGGCACTATCGGAAGCCCTCGCAACCGAAGAGTTGACAGTGCTACGCACTACAGTCGACAGGGATGATGTGGTCCTCAGTAAAAGACCAAAATCCACATCATTTAAGCCAGCAGATGAAATAGTAAAAATTCAAGTGCACCCAACAGACCCTAATAAAACGGCATCCACAGGTGCATAGCTGGACCCCGCAGTCGACGAGGCGCTAACGACATTCCTGCATGAAAACTGGGAAATATTCACCTGGCACCCCTCAGATATGCCAGGAATCCCACGCAGGCTAGCAGAGCACAATCTCAACATTTTAAAAGGCTTCAAGCTAGTGAAACATACTCTACGCCGATTTTCCGAACCCAAACGAGAAAGCCATGGGCGAAGAGCTCGCGAAACTACTAGAGGCCAGATTCATCCGCGGGATCAAGCACCCCGAATGGTTAGCAAATTTGGTTATGGTACCCAAGAAGAATAAGTCCTGGTGGCTCTGTGTCGACTTTAAAGACCTTAACATGGCCTTCCCTAAGGATCCTTTCCCTCTACCAAGAATAGACCAGATCATCGACACCACCGCCGAACACGACTCGTTATGATTCCTTGACGCATACTCTGGATACCACCAGATTAAGATAAAGAAGTCCGACCACGCAGCAACCACATTCATCACCCCTTATGGGCCTTCCGGCTTCAACACCATGCCGTTCATGCTAAAAACGCAGGAGCCACATACCAGCAGCGCATGATTCAAACATGCCTCGAAAACCAAATTGGCAGAACGGTCGAGGCATGCATACGTGGATGGCGTGATTGTCAAAACCAAGCACATAGACCAACTGGTAGATGATCTACGCCAAACTTTTGACAACCCGTGGGCTTACGACATACGGCTCAACCCAGAGAAATGCGTCTTCAGGGTCCCTACCGGAAAGCTACTCGGATTCATCATTTCCCATAGAAGAATCGAGGCCAATCTGGCTAAAACTAGAGTGTTGTCTCAGCTTGCAATACCAACAGAACTCAAACATGTCCAGAAGCTAGCAGGATGCATGGCAGCCTTGAGCCGCTTCATATCCCACCTCGGAGAAAAGGCATTGCTACTCTACAAGCTGCTCAAAAAGACCAAGAACTTCCAGTGGACAGATGAAGCAACTGCGGCTCTCGAGGAGATTAAAACACTTCTCGCTGGCAACCCTATCCTGGCCGCACCCAATGTTGGCGAGCCCATGCTACTATACATCTCAACCACCAATCAGGTGGTCAGCGCGGTGCTCGTCGTTGAGCGGGAGTCTGAGGGCCACAAGTTCCAATTCCAGAAGCTGGTCTATTATGTGTCTGAGGTACTTACGCCATGCAAATCACAATACCCGCACTATCAAAAGATAACCTACATGATTTTTATGGCATCTCGAAAGCTACGACACTACTTTCAAGAATGATGGGTCACAGTGGCATAAGAGGTCCCCCCGAATGATATAATCAATAATAGGGATGCCATGGGTTGCATCACCAAATGGGCCATCGAGCTCCTCCCCTTCGAGATAACATACAATCGATGCCGAGCCATTAAATCTCAAGTGCTGGCCGACTTCATAGTCGAATGTACCGAGGCCGAACTACCCTAGGAGTACAATACATATTCACATTGGACAATGTATTTCGACGGTTCAGAAATGTTAGACGGACTGGGGGCTGGGGTCATCCTAATCTCCCCAACAGGTAACACTGTTTGGTATGTCCTCCAAATAATGTACACGGACTCCAACAATGCAGCCGAGTACGAAGCACTGCTACATGGTCTTTGTATCGCCACATCAATGGGTGTGCAGCACCTTGAAGTAAGAGGAGATTCCAACCTAGCGATCTCTCAAGTCAACGGCAAATTCGGGGCCAAGGACCCCAAGATGGCGGCATACATAAATGTGGTCCTCCTGATATCGGCCTGATTCAAGGGCCTAGAATTTCACCATGTCGCTAGAGACAACAATCAAGTAGCAGACGTCCTCGCCCGCATGGGCACCAAGCGCGACTTGGTTCCCTAAAACATCTTCCTCGAGTGGCTCTTTAAACCCTCCATGGTGTGGCAGGACGACATCACCGGTGCACCATCCAATGAGCCCGCTCACAATGTCTCACCCAAAAATGAAAAGGACGATCATGTCATCGGCGGCTCCGCACTCGAGGAAACGCCTTTCGCTCATGAAGTCATGGAAGTAATCCCACCCTAGACAAAGCCCCTGCTAGCGTACCTCACACAACATCAGCTTCCGGAGGATCAAACCGAAGCACGACGTATAGTTCCGCGCTCTAAGGCATACAAGGTCCATGAGGGTGAACTCTATAAGAAGAGTACCATAGGGGTCTTGCAAAGGTGCATCTCTGAAGAAGAGGGGCGGCAGCTCTTGGTAGAGGTACACGCCGGCATTGGCGGACACCACGCAGCAGCTCGGGCCTTGGTCAACAAGTCTTTCCGAGAAGGTTTCTTCTGGCCTACCGCCCACGAAGATGCCCGGACATTAGTCCAACATTGCGTCGGATGCCAGCCGTTTGCAAATCAAAGCCACATGCCCACCACAGCTCTTCGGACGATACCGATAACTTGGCCCTTCGCGTTCTGGGGTCTCGGCATAGTCGGGCAAATCAAAGGGGGGATGAACAAAAAGAAGTACCTATTGGTCATGGTCGATAAATTCACCAAGTGGATCGAGGCAAGGCCCATCACCTCGGTAGAATCTCGACCGGTCGTTGACTTCTTATCCGAGGTCATACACCGTTATGGTGTCCCCCACGATAATGGTACCAACTTTACCACCCAGGAAGTTAAAGACTGGTGCGGTAGAATGGGCATTAAGCTCGATTACGCCTCAGTGTACCACCCACGAACCAATAGACAGGTCGAACGGGCCAACATGCTCATTATGAGCGGCATTAAGCCCCGCCTAGTATGATCCCATAAACAATCATATTGCCACTGGGTCGAGGAACTCGATTCTGTACTATGGGGGATGCGCACTACTCCTAACCGGATACACACCATTTTTATGGTGTACAGTGTGAAAGCTATCCTCCCATGCGACCTTATCCATGACGCGCCTAGAGTGCGCATGTACGAAGAAAAGGAAGCCGAGTTGGATTGGCAGGATAATCTGGATGCTCTGGAAGAAGAACGGGATATATATAGCTCGAGCTCGATCCGCGTTCTATCAACAGCAAGCACGACGTTACCACAACCGTGAAGTCAGGGCAAAGACATACAACATGGGAGACCTGGTCCTCTGACTCCCCAAAAAACAGAAGAACAAACTATCACCCAAATGGGAGGGACAGTACATCATCGATGAAGTACTCATAGGAGGAGCATACCGCCTTCGCCGTCCGTCCGATGACTGCCTCGAGCCGAACCCGTGGAACGCAGTCCGGCCGTGGCGTTTTTACGCCTGAGTTCGACATACATCCCTACCTTTTTCCTCTTTTTATTTTCCTTTCTTTCTTTTCAACATGGTGAGAGTTCGGTTAAACCGAACCATACCAAGCTCGTATTGTATACATCATTAAATGTAACACCCAGCTTCTCCTAGGGGCTCGCTCAGAAGAGCCGAATAACGTATAAACCGCATTCATACCGATTGCATCCTTCTCAAACATGTTAAGCCAACACGTGCACTTATTTGACTTAAAATCTTTGCCAAGCTGGGTTGTCTGGCTCCTGTGTTTAGCCCTACATTCCTGATTGTTCGTCTAGGGAGTAAAGGGAGCACCTCTGTGATTATTAAGACCGGGTCATCCACAGGACCAACCCGGGCTATATGCTCCTAGTCTAGCTTGGTGAAGCGGGTCTTTACCATAGCCCGTGCCTCACGTGCTCCTTCTCGATAGGACGAAATCTTCCATAATTCCAACCTTCGCCGAGCTCCCTTAAAGCGACTAGCCAGTTCTGCCATACCTTCTGGCAGCACATCTAATGGCCATAATGCCTTCGCCATGCTCTTCATGGCTTTCCGGGCCCTCTCGTAAGTCTTCGACAGCTCCTTTAAAGGGTTCATGTCATAAGTACTTGCTTCTTCCACGGGCCGCCCAGTTAGAAGACCTAACAAGCAGGTGTCGCACATCATCATTAACACATCAATGATACTTGCGAACGAAACTATAAGATTAGTACTCGCCAAAATATGCCACCTTTCAGCAACTGGTTTTCCTCCAAAGCTTGTGCGAGCTGAGTTTTCAAACTCTTAATTTCCTCGACCTTTCGCTGATTCTCTGCCTTGAGCTCATTCTTCTCCTCCTGACTTCGCGTCAGCACTCGTTTTCCAGCTTCTAGCTCCCTACGCAACTCGCTTACAGCCGCCCCGGCTATATGGTGAAAATCGTGTTAATGCATAGAATACACCGTATACCCGTGAAACAGTTTTTTCTACTTACCGAACAACCCGCTGCTGGCTTTTCGAGCTGCATCCAGTTTAGCCTTGGTTTCGACCAACTGTGTCCTGCTGACCTCAAGGTCCTCGGACAACTTTTTGCTCTGTTCTCTTGTGTCCTACAAAAATAATATCATTAGACACCCTTAACTCAGCCGTAGTTGGTTAGGAAACATGATCTGCTTTCAAGCAATTCTGGTTATATACCCGCGCTTTGGAGGCAAAAAGACCGGCGATCCCTTCAAGACCTGTCCGGGCCGCTCCAAGGTACGCATCCACCAAATTAAAAGCACTAAATTCCATAGATTAAAATAGCCTGCGAAATAGCCGCAATAGCTGCACTATAGCCGTCCGGGAGCCTCGCCGCTACGCTATGGCTGCTGCCGCTAAATCCTCCACAAATCCCTCTAAATGGCTCAACAATGAGCGAAACCCTCTAGAAATCATCTCTTCCACCAGATTTTTTTTTTGCTATTTGCCACGATTACCCGCTATGGCGGCCGCTAGAGCTACTGGGAGAGGCCGCCGCAAAATCGTTTCTCCCGCGATTTTAATCTATGCTAAATTCCTGTTCGGCAAAGGCAGTATGATGTAAAGTCTTCCTCCGGCAGCGGTGATTCATTACGCTCTCGACTTCGGAGTTGGTGACCGAAACATCGTCGGAGTCCACTGGAGGCGCACCGGCCGCTGTGTGTTCGGAGGAAGCTCTGGCTTGTGCCAAAGACTTGGGACGGAGCTGCGATTCGACGCACCCGGGGAACCTTCCAATTGGTGAAGAGGCATACTCCTACAAAATTGAGCAAACTTTAGTAAAAGGGTGCTAAAAACAACCCTCACCAAAATTCCAAAATACGTCACCAAGGAGGCAGGTGCTTCCGCTTCGGTGGAGGCCTTCCGCTTTGATCTCCTGTTGGGGGCCGAGGCTGGCGTGGTCCGCATTCCTCCCAAGATGGTCTGACGCGTGGTGCGGCAACCCTTGGGAGCAGAAGTCAGCACGTGGGGAATAGTGCGAGACGAGCGCCCTGTTCGGGAGAAGGTATTCTTTTCACTTACTGTGGAAGAGGGAAGTGCCCCGGGGTGATCGGCTGTCACAGCGACCTTGATGCTGTCAAGGCTCTCTTGATAAATCATACCATCTTCAAAATCAATCGACGTCTCTAGGTCGTCATGAAACCCCGGATCATCGTCACGGGAATAATTCTCTGGTTGAGGAGGGCCATTAACGGATGCAACTTGACGCCTCCAACCCTGTTCAAATACAACTAGTCAAAGTATGGGACAATCCGTGAGCTCAAGACAATAGATCATAGCTTACCCAGTCTGCCGGATTGTATCTGGCGCAACCTTCCCGGATACTCATTCGAGCAAAGTCCGCCTCCTCGCCCTTGAAGAGATCGGCCAGTATCTTGTCCAGAGCCGCCTTATTGTCTGGCCCTTGTCGCTGGTAGCGGGTTACGTCGTTGGTCCCGTTGTAGCACCATAAATGATGGCCCCTTTGCTGCAGGGGTTGCATGCAGCGGGTGATGGCGATGGCCATTAATTCAATCATGGTCAGTTTCCTGCTAGTTAACAGCCTGATCTTGGCTGCCAACGCACGCACCTTTTCACTGTCCTGTTGGGAAGGGCCTCTGGGCTACCAATTGAACCACTTTATAGGCGGGTCGTTCGAGTACTCGGACAACCCTTGCCGGATTGGATCGGTGAGGTTAACATCTTCAATATAAAACCATTCCGAGGTCCATCCTTCGGGATCTTTCTTTGGGGTCCGGTCCCAGCTATCCGCCATACTTCGGCGCCGCCCACCTCGAATATGGATCCCTCTCGGGGCGAGGGACAAGACATAAATACTTCCTCCACAAGTCAAAGTGGGCCTCGCACCTCAAAAATATCTTGCACAGGGCTACAAAGCCAAAGATGTGCAATATGGACCCCAGGGTGGGGTTGTGGAGCTAGATCCCGTAAAACTCCAACAGACCCCGTAAAAATGGATGAATAGGAAAACCCAGACCTCTTAGAAGGAAGGGCACGAGACATACCCTCTCCTCCTTACTCGGAGCGGGGGAGTTCTTGGCAAGGGCACAACCATCGATGGAGATGAGACCGGCACGGACGGGAACCAAATCTGTTGGAGGGAGTAAACATTGCGTCTGCAAGCGCCTCAGATGGAGATGTGAAATTGAACAGCTCGACCAATCGCTTGGGAGTGGTCCGTGCGGACGCGAGGATGAACCTGGGAGGTCAGCCATGGTGCTGGGAAATTTCTTCGGTGTTGTTCCTTGTAAGAGGGGGGAAGTAAATTGTCCCCTACGCCTTTGGATCTAAAAATGGGCGTCTTGCCCTGAATCTGGAAGGATGGGCTCATGGAAAGTCAGCGTTGGGCCGCCCGCCTTCTAAAAAGATGCGCGACGCTCTTGCCCCGAATGGCATTAAACTCTGATGGTCCCACCACGATCTCGAGACGTCTTCGGAGCACAGAATCTTGAAACTGCCCGGGTCCGAACACAATGGTTCGGGTTCCGGATAGGGTCCAGTGAGATTAATACAGCTTCAAACTTAATGGAGGAATGGGAGAACTCGTCTCGCAAACCGATGATATGAAGATTCTAGAAGACAATCCCCAGCGTTGGAGTCAAGTTCGGGGGCTACTGAGGGAGTTACGGATTAAGGGGCCCTCAAGGTGCTGGCCCATCAATATGGGCCGAACTGATGAAGCCGCGTAGCAACGGAAGATCTATGAAGCCGTGGTGTGTCCTCCAAGTCAAGAATAGACATAATATCTTTTCCCCCTTATTGTAATCTATTTCCGGTAACCCTAACCCTATCGGTGTCTATATAAGCCGAGGGTTGTAGTCTTTAGAGGTAGGGCTATATTCACCACATCATCGCCATAGGGTTTAGCTCATGCTGATCTCGAGGTAGATTTACTCTTTAAACCATACTATACATCTAATATAATCAAGCAGGACGTAGGGTATTACCTCTTGGAGAGGGCCCGAACCTGGGTAAACACTGTGTTCGTCGTCCTTTGTTCCCCATCGATTCTAGATCCACAGTTCGGGACCCCCTACCCTGAGGTCTGCCGGTTCTGTCACTGACAGTGAGCGGGCGGGCAAAGGCGATCGAACGAGAGGAAGAAGATGTCGACGAGCTCGAGAGCAAAGTGAAAGGGGATCCGGATTTTAACCCCATCTTTTCCAGTTTATAACCGCGGGTGAATCCGCGGAACCTATCTTCAACCGTTGATCTTTCAATCCGACGGTTCCTGTCAGCTTCGCGACACAAGGAAAGTGGGACATGTGGCAGCTTCTGGGCCAGGAATCGAGGCGCCCACAACCCCCACCGTTATTAGGCGAGGACGTGCGCGCGAAATTTTGCCGTTTGAGTTAAAACTCAAATCATCCATTGATGCCGCTAAGGCAACTGTCAGACATGACGTACTGGCAAGTCAAAACGTGAGAGCACAAAGACATCCACTCGGACGACCAACCATCTACTAGTGGAAAGTCACTTCTTTCCAAATTGCGTAAGGGTGAGTTTAACGTTCCTCTGCAGGTCTATTTGGTCCTTTGTCTAGGACCCAAAACGTAAAACTCATAAACTTGGACCTGAAGACGGCTTGTATCGGCGTTCCCCCGGGTAAAGAATGGCATCTTTCCGGAGAGTTAGTCCATGCGCTTATCTTGCCGCTCAGTTTTATTGGCACATCCATACTCGGATCTCTAGTCAGCCTCCTCGGGGAGATGGTCGAGTGCCACCAAATTTCTCTTTACAGTCGACGATCCCTGGTCTTTCGGGAAGCACCAGTACCGGAATCCATTGATATTCCGTATCTTGGTTGTTCGGGAGCTTGATGACGGTTGTTGGGTACTGTAATCACTCGGACCAAATCGAGTCTTTCACAACCTCGTTCTACGAAATCCTAACCGATTTGGGGGCTAATGTTGGGGACAACCATAATAGGTAGGCCCACGAAACGAGCTCACTATACAAGAGAGCAGGGCCCAGAAAGCAGGAACAAAAACCTCGGAACGTTCGATCTACTCGGACAAACCTTCAAGGCTTCGGTCACTTGGACGACATTCAGACCCTCGGTCACTCGAACGCTCCATGATCATTTGGACATGTATGCACTTAGCTCGGATGAGGGAAGACAGACGGTCGTCGACAGAATCCAGAGTGATAGAAGACGTGCAACCTCGAGCATTACCATCATAACATCCGTCAGTTACCAATTGTAGTGATTATCATCAATGTATTCATTCAGAAGTACCCCCCCCCCCCCTTAATAGAGGAACCCAAGGATCAGGCGCTCTCTATATAAGTCACCCCCTAACTCTAGGACTAGGGTTCACAATAACTTCTAATCCTCAAACAGAAGAAGAAGAAGAAGAATTCCAGAGCTTGAGACGTAGGGTTTTACCTCCACCTCGAGGGACCCAAACTTGTAAAACTTTTTTCATACTTGTGCCGTAGCTAGGTCTAGCCTCGATTCGTACCCCTACTTACTACCGTCAGATTCATTCTCACAACAATAAGCGAGACACAAGCCTAGACTTCATGGCCCCTAATTTGATTTTTTTTCCTGGGGCCTTTCAAATACCAGGACCACCCTTCTATACCTCCAGTGGCATTCTGGCCTTCTGGGTGGGGAAGAGCCTCTACAACCAGCACCTCTGGCGGTGGCTGGAACGGCACGTCCCATTCATCAACCCGTTCGTCGCCATATATATTGCGGACCTGCACCCCTACTTCTACTGTGAAGTGGAGGCAGGCCACGCCACTCGAGCGACGCCTACTACGTGGAGGTGCTAACGTACCTAAGTGTTGCGAGCTCGCCGGAAGGCCACAACTTTTTGCTCGATCGGCCACCATGATGGCCAGGAGGTGGCCGACGAATTCAAGGGCGTCACCATGTAGCCAATGTGCTTATGAATAACCTCACCAACTCGACCTGAATGTACATCCAGTAGCATTCCGGGTGGGGAGGAGCCTCTACAACCAGCACTCCGGCGGCGGTTGTGGCAGCAGTTCCCGTCCATGGACCTGTTCGTTGCCATCGACGTTGTCGCTAGGCCAGTGGACCTGCACCCCTACTCCTAGTATGACATGGAGGCTCTCGTGTCCTTCTCCAACCGTAGTAGCTCTCCAAGACCTTGAAGACTCCCCCAACAAGCTGCCCCCGAACCGGACCTCTTCGCTGCCGGCACCGTGAGGGCTTTGCCCGACGACGCACCCTGACGGCGGTAAGATGGGAAGACGGCGGGAAGTCGCTAGGGTTTTCACAATCGGCTAAATGATATTGCATCAACTGAGTGGACGAATAAATTCGTTGACTACTTTGCCGTCCTTGTCAACTAAGCGATTGTATTCCATCCATTTGGCTTTAACAGGTACAGTACAATTTCCTTTTTCGTTCTTTTTCGAAATGTATGTATTTTTTCCTCTTTGAGAATAAAAGTCACACGCAGTAAGTTTTTATTTCCGCATAAATGGGCTTTGAATTCGGGACTCGGGAAAGCCGATAGGTGGTGGGCTGGGCTGGGTTAGTAGGCCGCTGCACCCGTGAACTTTTCTCTCTATAAAATGTAAGCTCCCGCAGTTTTTCGCTCAAAAAAAGGTCATCCCGCAGTCTGTCTCCACCGCAAATAACGGCGGCGGTCGGAGCCGAGCCAGCGACAGAAACGAGGAGAGGCGCCGCCGGCGACTTCGACCCGCCCCGTCTCCGACCTGGCGGCCACGCATGATTCGAGGTGAGTCCACCCCTTCCTCTCCATCTCCCCATCTCCTACCTACTGATTTCTTCTCTTTTCTGGCCATCTCTTGACCCCACCTCCGATCCCTCTACTCTACACCGGGTCACCGGCCCTCCTCACTCCCGCCCAGGCGCTGGTCGCCGACCAAGGTCTCTCCTCCAGCAACCGGTCGCCTTTTTCTTTTATTTTATTTTCTTTTCACGATTCCCTTCTCAGTTTCCCGCCTCATAATTTCTCATCTCCGTTCTGCGTACGCGAGCCGATTCTTCCGAAGAGATCACGATCTGGCAGCGAAGATTGTGTGGGACAGTCGAGCGCCGCTGCGGCGCAGGTTCCACTCTGTTCTCACTTCTCAGGCCCCGGAGACCATCGATCATCGGCCGGTGGCTTTCGTTTTCACGCGCGCAATTCGGCAATCGGCATCCGGTTTTGACCGCTTGGGGCCGCGAGGATTGGGCTCCGCGCGCTGGGGATGGATTGCCTGCTTCCTTGGTCCGCTTCGTCGTTCCAGGAGAGAGGAAGGATCTTCACACCATCTCTGTTAGTAAGTATGGAAGCATAGAAATGATATCGTCTTCGACAATGCATCTTCGTCCATTGCTGCTGTCTTGAGGAGAGTCTACCACGAGCACGAGGGGAGGGTGTGGCAACTGGCAACTACTCCCTCCATCCGGAAATACTTGTCATCAAAACGAATAAAAGGAGATGTATCTAGACGTATTTTAGTTCTAGATACATCCCTTTTTATCCATTTGATGACAAGTATTTTCGGACGGAGGGAGTAGCTAACAGGTTGTTTAGGGCCGACTTGTCACCATTCTAGCTGTTCTTCCCTATATAGGTTGTTCAGGTGGGCTTACCGGGAGTAGTCGTTTTCTTTTTGGCTTCATGCCACCATTGTAGAAGGTGGATGGTTTTCTTTTAGAGCGGAGGCACATGTCCGGTCTTAAACTGAGGCCCTTACAGGTCCGGCAAAGTCTGAAAAGGTACTAAAGCGAGCAAACACGAATAAAAGGCTAGGATGGGTTTGATACAAGGTCAAGCATGACCCAAAGCCGTGACACATCGCGCTGGACGACTACCACCTCTGGAGATACATGGGCAGCAAGACGAGGGGCTCCCTAGCCGTCGTTGTCCCACCTTCCCTGAAGCTTCCATAGCTGCAATGGGATCATCAATTTATACATCAAGTCTGCTGTGTATGGGTCTCTTCACCCTTTCTCCTATGTACATATGATCGGCATGCTTGTGCTTCTTTTAGAAAAATATATCATCTAAATTTCATTGTATGTCAGCCTGGGAATGGGGACAAGCCTGCACTGCACCGAAGCCAAACCACACCCATGTAAAATCATCTCACTCCCATACTATACCAACTCAATCCACTGATAAGCGTCTAGGCTCCAAGCCGCCTAATCCATTTCACATTTGTGATTTCAACTCAATCTATTCTCCATTTAGAAACCTTGGATGCCCAGCAAAGCTGTATACACGACTCCCGCCAAACAGTAGAGCTCAGACTGACACTGGTCAGCTAACTGACTCATATGATAATTTCCATAACTGAGTCATGAGTATGGGTGTCCATACAATGGACATTTCCCTTCCATATAATTCTACATGAAACCTTCACTGAGTGCAGTACGGCGGATAAAAAAAGAATCTAAAATAAGGTGCAATATACTAAATTTTCCTCACATGGTATTTCCCGATGCAGCACAATATTTTCACGACAAAAGGAAAAATATAATATAATGAAAGTGTTCTGGAGCATCTCCATGTGTTAATAATACAAAATATGGTGATAATAAAAATCTGATTTAAGGCACTGCAATAGAGAGTGACGGCGACGGCGAAAGGTATCTTCAAATTAGCCATGCCCACAACCAATAGTAGTACATGATGGTAAGCATAGATCTGTTAACAATCGACAAACCTGCCGAAAATAAATGTTCGGCATAGAAGATACCTTTCAGTGAGTACAGTACGGCGCATAAAAAAAGAATCTAAAATAAGGTGCAATATACTAAATTTTCCTCACATGGACACATGGTATTTCCCAATGCAGCACAATATTTTCACAACAAAAGGAAAAATATAATGAAAGTGTTCTGGAGTATCTCCATGCATTAATAATACAAAATATAGCGATAATAAAAATCTGATTTAAGGCACTGCAGTAGAGAGTGACGGTGACGGCGAAAGGTATCTTCAAATTAGCCATGCCCACAATCAAATAGTACTACATGATGGTAAGCATAGAACTGTTGACAATCAACAAACCTGCTGAAAATAAATGTTCAGCATAGAAGAACAATTATTTCTTGACATGGAAAACAGAATTATCTTTTATTCCTACACATATCAGCATTCCAACATGTGCCAGCAAGGAAGGAAGTCTCTTAAGGTGGTTAGAAGAAAAAAAACATGGTTAAAAACTCATGAAACTAATAGCACATGATGGGGCGCATCAGAATTTAATCCAGCAGCAATTTCATTATTTTCCTAGGTACAACAGAATCACTAGTTACCCGTACAAGATAGCAGCACCATACAAAGTGAAAGAATGCATTTCAGCATGGTAGCAACATCACACTACTTGTCATTTTAGCATAGTATCGGCAGGCTGATACAAGATGACCTCAAAATGAGCTTTAGTATCTCCACATGTGTGGTTTGGGATCAGGCCGCAGCACACCAGATCGTTAATCTATGTTGCCTGGATACTTGGATACGTATCGGATATGTGATAAACGGACACACCCGATACATCAATTTTTTTTAAAAAAAACTAGGATACAGGGATAAGTTTGTATATAGATTTTAATTATTAAAAATTATAACAATAAGGAGTTTTGATAGGAAGTGTACCTTTTTGTTGAATTGATGAAGTCTTCCAGCAAATATTCCAGGTTTCCTTTAGATCATCTGACCTTCCAAATGGAAACATGATTTCAAAACGTAGTAATTTAGTACAGCAGTAAATACTAATAACAAATGAAATGGTTAGATACATCATGCTTACAATGTAACCAATGGTGTGTTCAAAAAATATTGTAGTTCTTCATTCAATGATTCATTCATTTTCCTTCGATGGATGATGTATCAATAAAATTGCTTAACAAACAAGGTAATCACATTCATAATTCTCACATCGCACTCACACGCATATCAGTATCCAAAATGTATGGCACCAGTATGCCCACACATATCAAACATTTGTTTCTTTTTTTCAAATCAATAAATTGAAGGATACTTACAGGACACGTATCGGGGCAGTATCTGGCTGGATATGTGTGCTTCCTAAAGTATCTACGCAACGTAGTCAGTAATCTACTGAACCCTCTCCAGTCCAGATGACTTTCTAGCTGAACCCGTTTGAACCCTTGCCATTAGAGAACCACACGAAAAAACAACCATTTGGACCCACGCGAACCCGCCCCAATCCCAGGTTGAGTCATATGCAAGAGCCGTGGTTACAAAATTTTCTTTAGACTGCAGTGCCAAAATGAATTTTGGCTATCTCTTCGCTGATGTATCGTTGTGTGGATATATGCAAGAGCATTATGCCTTCGCTTTGTTGATGTTATGGGCGTTTTTGAGACTTTATATACACCATGTACCAATTACAATATCTCAGTTGCTAGAAGCCATTCCAAACACCAACAGATGGTTACAAATACAAAGGCTTCTCCACACCGCGATTACAGGAGGCTCATTTGGACAACCAGCTTGTGCACTAGTTTGACTGTTTGTCTGGGTGCCTAAACGAGTTCTTTATTTTATTTTATGTTATTTTTCTTTTTTTGTCAAAGGGTTCATGAGTTGGTTCTTTCGGTTCAATCCACTTCCATTTATGGTTAACATGAATTAGATGGGTCCATTTATTGAGCAAATAAGACGTGTTCTTATTATGTTGTTAGGCAAGTTTGTCTATCGATACACAAATTTGTTAAGCCAATTTATTCACTTTAGTTAGACTCGTTAATTTTTTACCTTTACTGCAAACCTAATGACCAACTTGGAATAATTCATGTGTTTTTCACTCCTCTGTTCTCCACTGGATTCCTATTTTATTCCTGTGTTTTCCTATTCCTGCATTTTTTCTATCCTATGAACCAAAGGGAGCCTAATATGTGTCAATGTGATTTGTGACCTCAGTTCTATACTCATATAGTTATATTGCATTATTTATCAATCGGTTTCGCTGATGAAAATGCCCAACTATAATAGACTATCAAATTGCAGAATCGGATCATCTGATGGAGAAACTGAGTCCCACCGGACATATTCCTCAACCTTCACGGTCATTGGATGACCTTCCTATGAAAGTAGCTTGCACGCTATCACAGGGATCTAATGTAACTAGCATGGACTTTCATCCTTCTCGTCATACGCTACTACTAGGTATGATCAAGGTTGCTAATTTACTATATCAGAAAAAATAAATGCAGCTGCAACTTTGCAAGTACAAAAGGTATTTCATGTGATTTGGGTGAATGTTCGGATTCAACACCTTATTGATTTTCTTGTCATGTTTACTGCTCAAATAGTTGGATCTGCTAATGGTGAATTTACACTATGGGAGATCAGTATGCATGAGAGGCTGGTCACAAAGCCCTTCGAAATTTGGGACATGCAAGCATGTTCAACACAATTTCAGGTAACTGAGCACAAGTTAAACTTCTGTATGTAATCTGCTCCTCTTTTCTTTTACTTGTAGTCATGTACTTTGTTTGCAAACCTACATGTTCTGAGAGAAGGGTGTCATGGCTAAAGACTCTTCCATGGCCGTTAATCAAGTTACATGGAGCCCTGATGGAGAATTGATTGGTTAGTGTTAATATTTCAGTCTTCACCCAGCAACTCTATATTGCATTCATAAGTTGTTCATATTGTGCTCCATTGTTGTTTAAGCATAGTTTTTTTTGGCTTTTAGGTGTTGCGTTTACAAAGCATTTGATCCATCTGCATGCATACCGGCATCCAAATGAAACATATCAATTTGTAGAGGTTTGTTCTTCTAATTGCCTTTGAACTTCAATTATATAGATGTTACATGTCATTATATAAAATGACTGTTGTTTTTTAGAAAAGGATAAAATGACTGTTGTTACTAACCCATTCGTTCTCCATGTCAGATTGAGGCTCATTCTGGAAGAGTTAATGACATAGTTTTCTCTCGGTCACGTAAGCAACTTTATGTTGTCACTTGCGGAGATGACAAGCTGATAAAGGTATCTGACATGACTTAAATGGTTATCATCTATTTCCTTTTCGCCCAGCCTGGTCTGCTGTAACTTCCTTCCCATTTTATAGGTCTGGGACATGCATGGGCAGAAAATATATTCGTTTGAAGGGCATGAGGCACCTGTATATTCTATTTGCCCCCATCACATAGACCAGGTTAAGGTGTGTGTCGTCTGAACACAATATTTACGCATTAAGATCTCAGAATGCAACGGATATAGATGGTTGCTCCTTAGTGCATGCTTCAAAAGTTTACTCAATTATAATCGGAGTGAGGCAGTATGAGCCATCATGAGGACGATGCTTGTATTTTGTGCTCTGAGAGAGATTTATGAATGCATAGTTTTTTCAAGCACATCAGCCTTTATCTGGTGTACTGATACATAATTTTATTGTGTACCCTGCAGTTTATTTTCTCAATTTCCCTTGATGGGAAAATGAAGACCTGGCTTTATGAGTATCTGGGAACTAAGCTGGACTTTGATGTTCCAGGAAAATGGTGTGGTGCAATTCTCAATAGTACCGATGGAACTAGGTAAACATAGATGTGTTATTTTGCTCGCTAGAAGTGTTTCGAGTTATCATTGATGTAATATTTACTTGTTGTCGATTTGAAGGTTGTTCTCTTGCGGAACAAGCAAAGAGGGTGACACACATTTGGTTGAGTGGAACCAAATTGAAGGATCTGTCGAGAGGTCATATTCTGGATTCCGTAAAAAACCATCTGGTGTAGTGCAGGGTGTCGTGCAGTTTGATACAGCTCGGAATCACATTTTAGCTGCTGGCGAAGATAACAAAATTATGTTTTGGGATGCCGACAACACCAACATGCTTACCTGCATTGAAGCTGGTGGAGGCTTGCCAGTGAGTTTATGTTCCCTATTTTATTTTTCAACCTTTTTTCTCCGTTTGGTAATCTAACCTCCTGTACATTTTAACAGAGCTTTCCACGGTTAAGGTTTAATAAAGAAGGCAATCTTCCTGCTGTTAATACAGTAGATTGTGGTTTTAAGATACTTGCAAATACTGATGGGCTCAGATCTTTACCGGCTTTTGGTAATGTGCCTTCCGAAGTATTCAGATCGCCATATGAAGCTTCTGAGATGAAGGCAAGCACATATTTTTTGGCCTTCTATTGTCAGGACAGGTTGCGGGTATAGTTTTGAGAAAGTTTCTAACACTGAATAATTTAAATTAATAGGTCTCAGGTCCTCCTATTGTCGCGGGCATCTCTCCTAACATTGGCCAAACTGATCACTTACACACAAAATATCCTGCAAAGCCATCTCAAGTGGTATGCTGATCCAGAAGAAAAAAAATACTTTGACAAGTTTCATATGTTCTAATGCCTCCATGCTTACCTTATCAACAACAATATAAGCATCATCTAACTTTATCATGATGATGATAGAATGGCAGTGATCCAGCATTTGTAAGCGTAGATAAAAAGCAAAGAATTTCAGAAGAAAAGTCTGATAAAGCGAAACCTTGGGAGCTGAAGGAGGTTCAGCAATTTCGTGTTGATACAATGCTAGAAACTGACCACGCCAGCAAGGTTCGTGCCATTATTCTTGATTGTTTGTTAGTACTTCTCATCATGGACGTTTGGAGAAGGTTATCAACATTTGTTGGTCTCCAAGAATGATTCTTATGTGATGTCTGCATGTGCTGAAAAGGTATCCAAGGTGCTCGACGACGACAACCTCCTCAGGGAGATCATCATCCGCGTCGGCTTCCCCACCACCCTCGTCCATGCCGCCCTCGTTTGCAAGCGCTGGTACCAGCATGCCTCTGAACCCGCCTTCCTCCGCCTTTTCCACGAGCGCCACCCGCCCCGCCTCCTCGGCTTCTACATCGAGAACAGGAAGGATTATAACATGGCTTCTATTCGCTTCATCCCGATGCTACCTCAGCCCCCAGAGCTTTCCACCGTCATCCGCACTATGCAGAGCTACGGTTGGGGCTTCTACCATGGCGCCCCGGCCAACTTCCGCTGCTCCCGGAAAGGCAGATTCCTCGTCAGCTTGTACAACCTGGTCAACGACAACAACTTCACAAGTCGGGTGCACAGTCCATTATGTCCTAAGAGAGGCCTGACTGTCATCCCACCATTACCACACATCCAAATCCAGGACGACTATTACTATAGTATGAATGATCTCCTCTTGGTGGAAGAAGCCGACGATGTGTCCTACTTTCATGTGTTGCTTGTGGTTAACATGCAGAGAACAAAATATACGGTGCACGTAAATATGTTGCGACATGGTGATGGTGTGTGGCGCACGTGTCTTACCTTCGACAGAGACCAACTTCTTGATCCGGAATGGGAACCAAAAGCTGTGCTCGCCAACAATAAAATCTACATAGCGAGCACACATAACAGCATTGATTTCTTTGATTTGACTACCTCAAGCATCTCCACGGTTCAGCTCCCACATGGGGTGGAGTATGGCGATAGAGATACCATGTTAGCACCGTCTGATGATGCTTCTGATGTGTATCTCATCCATGCTAAGAATCTTCAGCTTGACATCTGGCTCCACAAGGGGGACAACTGGTTGCTGGTGGAAACCATTTCTTTGCGTGACATGGTTGCTAATTTGAGGATTCCAGGTTGCGAGGTTGAGGATGAGCCCACTGCTCCTCTCTGGATAAACCATGTGGGGTCCTATGCTGAGTTTGTGTTCTTGGAGATGGGCCGATGCGCACTTCACTTAGATGTCAAGTGTAGGCAGTTGCGTAAAGTGTATGATATGGCAGAAGAAGAACTGGATTTGGGTGATATCCATCCTCTTACAATGATTTGGCCGCCCATATTCCCTGATCTCACTAACAACCTTGCAAGGTTTGCCTTTTGTCCTTTAGATGATTTGTATATTGCTTTTGTTGAGGTTACATAGTTTCGCTATATGCATGATTCATTGCACTGTTTTGTATAACCATGGGATTGTGTTAATTAGTATAATAAGATTGATTCTTTAGGCTTTTTAACAGTATAGTATATTACTCCCTCCTAAAGAAATATAAGAGTGTTTAGATCAGTGATCTAAACGCTCTTATATTTCTTTACGGAAGGAGTACTTGTTAAGTGACTAGATAATACTACTTTCCTTAAGATGTCTTGCAATCACTTGTGTAACCAATTTAGTGGACTAATATTACATGGTGTTTAATACCTACAAAACTATAAAACGTGTATAAGAGCTGAAAGTGTCTAGCCTTGTTACCATGTTGACCACTTCATTGTCCTTTAATATTATTACAAAACCTGGATTTTTAGCTTACTGTTTCTTAAATTTGGGTAATTTTTCACTGCCTACCTTTGAGCTGTGAACCCCAAGCTTATGAGATTGCTTTTGCTGAAGTTATGTATATGCAATTTTCTTTTCATATACTTATGCACAATATCATTTGTTTTCTTAAACTTATGCTTGAGTTTGTTAATACTTGTTTTTTAAAAAGAATGTTGCTTAGTGGATCAGATTTTTTCTTGAACACAAGTGGATTGTCCATTTTACATGACTGAGCTTGTGCATGAACCATGGAAGTTTTCATCAGGCACGCATTTCTTCTTGTATGATCAGTTTTTATAATGGAATGCAACTATGAAATGAAGACATGCTAGTCTCCAATATGAGGACATTTAAGCTGTACTAGCTGGAGCTTTCGATAAAAGAAACTATATTGATGGATCAAAGTTGATTCTTTTGATTTACACACATAACATTTGAGTGACCAATGATAATAAAATATTCTGATGCTGAATCCTTCCTATGTTTCCTTGAACCAGGGCCATGTGAAGGAGGGTATGAGGAAGCTTTTGGATGGCCAGCGACAAGGGCGTCATCAAGAAGAACAGGGAGCTGCATGCATTTCCTGAGTAGTAGTTCTAACTGTTTTTGTCATATCTCATTGTGGATTAGTGAGAATGTTATGTAATTAGTGATCGGCAGTCCAGATTGTTTAGCAAGTGAGATGTTTGCTGAGTTGAGGGTGTCAGATTGCTCGGTTGCAGATGAGCCTGGTGGGGAACAGTGCTGACTTTGTGTTCTTGTGGATGGGTCGAGGCATACTCTATCAGATTTTCTATATTGTGCTTTCAGGATGTTGTATAATAGAATTTGCTGGAGCATGCCATCGCTTATACAGGTTTAAGATTATGCATTTTACATGTGACGTTGGCAGGCATATGATTATGCGTGTTTTCAGATCTAGATATATACAATGATGCACCCATTCGCCTTTAATAGTAGATTTTAATAGTAGGGACAACTGAATCATCACGTGATCAGGGTGCTACTGCCCTGTATTTGAGAACCATTTATCCTTATGTTTATGCTTGAAATGATCTCTGTGCTATACTACTACTTTCGTATCAAAATATATGATGTTTTGTTGGCTAAACTATCATGTAAAAACATCTTGGACCCGTCCAGTGGGCGCTCAAACGCCAAGTAGAGCTTCGGAGCGGCCGGTGGAAAAGGAAAGTACACAAAAGGAAGTTGACAACCTTGTTTGCTTTTCAATTTTTGTTTCTTAAAAAAGCCATATTTTTTGAACCAAACATCGAAATTAAGATCCACTTTCACTGCTGAAATCATCGCGATGTGCTCTTCGAAACTAGATCCCGCATGGATATGTTTTGACAAACTTTTTTTTGCAATTTTGTCCCGCCTTTGTGCAACTGACTAGTCGATGTGCAACTACCTGATAGGAATGTGCAACTTCGTTTGTTGCCCAAGCCATGCAGTTTTCAATAGTGGCACCACCCTACTCTCTAACAGTGAAAAATTGCAATTTCATCTGCTGTCCCGGTGCCCTGTCCAACTGCCTGGTAGTCGCCGCGCGTGTGCAGCCCCACAACCGCATTGAAGGGACTATCCTATAAGAATGTCCCAACTCCACGGCCACGCATGAGCGACTATGCACACAAGCACTAGTAGAAAAACAACCTAATGTTTAGCTCTTTAGTCCCGGTTTGTAAATGAATTGGCATTAATGGCACCATTAGTCCCGGTTCGAACGGCTATGCATTAGTCCCGGTTCGTATTGAACCTTTAGTACCGGTGCATGGCACGAACCGGTACTAAAGGGATGGTGGCAGCCTGGGGTCAGGCTGGGGCTCCACGAGCTCCTTTAGTCCCGGTTTGTGACACGAACTGGGACTAAAGGTCTAATCTATGGTGCCGGTTTGTGCCACAAACCGGGACAAAAGGGGTCTAATAACGTTTAGTCCCGGTTGGAGACACAAACGGCACTATAGGGCAATTTTCAAACTCTACCCCCCGCATATCGCCTTTTCTGTTTTAAAAGAAACCAAAAGAAAATGATAAAAACTTCAAAAATTAAAATACATGTGCGACTGCGCCGATGAGAGTGTGCAACTCCATGACTATGCGTGATCACCTCCCACGACAATTTATGTGCGATTATGCGAACGAGATTGTGCAACTCTGTGGCCATGCATGTGCAACTATACCGACGAGAGTGTGCAACTCCGTGGCCGGGCGTGAGCACCTCCCACGACAATTCATGTGCGACTATGCAGATGAGATCGTGGAACTCTATGGCCATGCATATGTGACTATGCCGACAAAAGTGTGCAACTTCACGACCATGCGTGAGCACCTCCCACGATAATTCATGTGCAACCATGCGAACGAGATTGTGCAACTCTGTGTCCATGTGTATGCGGCTATGCCGGTGAGAGTGTGCAACTCCGCGGCCAGCGTGAGAACCTCCCACAATAATTCATGTGCGACTATGTGGACCAGATTGTGCAACTCTGTTGCCATGCATGTGCGACTGCGCCGATGAAAGTGTGCAACTTCGTGACGGGGCGTGAGCACCTCCCACGACAATTCATATGCGACTATGCGGACCAGATTGTGCAACTTTGTGATCATGCATGTGCCAACTAGGACTACTATGTGTGTAACTACAACTACTATCGATGTAAACAAAAAATAGTAAACAATAGATTAACTTACACCCAGATCCCAATTCTCTAAGCAACCTAACATGTTTTAGAGTGAATAGGCTTCAATTGACTTGTTACGGTTGGTGAATTACACACTATCTTCACAATGCCGACAAGAGTGTGCAACTCCGCGGTTATACGTGAGCACATCCCACAGACGTGTGTGTGCGACTATGTGGGCGAGAGTGTGCAACCCCGCGGCCATACATGTGTGACTATGCGAGCGAGAGTGTGTAACCCCGCGACCATGCATGTGCGACTATGTTGATGAGAATGTGCAACTCCACGGTCACGTATATGCGACTACGTAGTTTCTTCATAAGATAGAACAATAAAAGTCTGAATTTTCTGAAAACTTGTAGATGAATTACAAAAGGGGGGCTAGCATGTTCTGAGCACTTAAATTGGAACCATGCACTTGTACTGCACATGCTCAGAAATTACAGAGCACCAAATCGTGTTGAATCCACTAGTACAGTAACTGTAGAGCATCAAATCGGCTGCAAAGCGAGATGCAGCAAATCAGCTGCAGACCTGAAATGAAAATCAACGGAAGAACCAAATCAAGAGCGGCGGCAGCAGCAGCCAGATCCAGCCGAATCATGCGAAGAAGTAGCAGCAGCCGTGCACGGCGACTTCAACTCGTAGCTCGATCCCGCCCGCAGCAGTAGTAGCTTGGTCTGGGCGCGCGGTGACGCGACGGCCATTTCAACTCGCAGACACAGATCCCGCCCAGGGCAGCTACTCATCGCCTTCGGCAGGGTCAAGGCACTGCTCGTCGGCCTGCATGGAGGCCTGGGTGCGTGACGGCGCGGCGCTGCTCGTCAATGTTCGGATTGGGCACGCCACTGCTCTCCCAGCCGTATCCTGCTGAGACTGTGCTCGCGTGCGTGCTCGGCGGTGCACTCCGGTGGCCGGTTAACAGTGGTCGCCGGACCCGAGGAAGTAGTGGACACGCGCGTCCGCGCCTCCGGTGTGTGTATGGCTGGCGGGTGGGTTGGAGTGATGGTTGTGTTGGGATTTGCCAGGGTGGACCCCCATCAGGTGTTTTTTGGGTAGCGCATGTGACTTTTGGGACGATCAGGGGCGCGATCGAACGGTGCACTTTGAAGATTTTAGTAAACATCTTATATTTTGATACGGAGGGAGTAGTTAGCAATTGTACTTTTAAATGGAGGCAGCCGGTACCATTCTTCTTGGACTGTCACCCACACAGTGCTTAGCATTACCATTCTTCACTTACTCACACACATAAAGCTAGCACAGTGATCTGACTAGGACAGTGCAGGGGCTACATGAACCTGATGATGCTAGCAACCTGCTAACGCTACTCGTCTGACTCTACTGTGATACTTCATCAAAACCACATGTAGCAATATTATTATTGAATAGATTAATACTCCCTCCGTCTCAGAATAAGTGAGTCAACTTTGTACTAACTTTAGTACAAAGTTAGTGTAAAGTTGAGTCACTTATTTTGGGATGGAGGAAGTACTTTAGAAGACATTGTACACTACTTTTTTCCCTCTCATGTCCATCCTAACTTATATTCTTTTTGTGTTAAAAGAAAGTTCTAGACTACGTGTACTGAACTACTGATGTATTTGATGTCCATCTTCCTCTGTGAGCCGCGCCGCACTCCCCCTTGTCCTTGACTGTTTTGCTGCCGCCACCCTGTTTCCATATGGCAGCGGTAACTATTGGGAAACAAAGTAGAAAACAAAAAAAGGCACCCTACGATCGCCCAGGAATAACATGAAGATGCATCAACGGTTTGAGTTTGATCGCTACTGTGGCACCCCGGCTCAAAGGAAACCGAAACGCCCCGTATTCCAGACCAGAGACAAGTCTTCTGGTATACGGCACTGCTGGCATAGAACAAATCAGCTCTTTTCTTTATCACAAATACTCGGGGATACAAGGGTTCCGATATAACCAGGAATTACATCAGCACGGCGACGCTACTGAGAGAGTCATGGATAAGGGGGTATCCGGACAGCCGGACTATATGCATTGGCCGGACTGTTGGACCGTGAAAATACAAGACTCAAGACTTCGTCCCGTGTCTGGATGAGACTTTCCTTTGCGTGGAAGACAAGCTTGGCGTTTCGGATATTAGATCTCCTTCTTTGTAACCAACTCTGTGTAACCCTAGCCTCCTCCGTTGTCTATATAAACTGGAGGATTTAGTCCGTAGAAAATCAATCATAAGCATCATAGGCTAGCTTCTAGGGTTTAGCCTCTACGATCTCGTGGTAGATCAACTCTTGTAATACTCATATCATCAAGATCAATCAAGCAGGAAGTAGCGTTTTACCTCCATCGAGAGGGCCCAAACCTGGGTAAAACATCGTGTCCCCTGCCTCCTGTTACCATTAGCCTTAGACGCACAGATCTTGACCCCCTACCCGAGATCCGCTGGTTTTAACACCGACATTGGTGCTTTCATTGAGAGTTCCTCTGTGTCGTCGCTGCAAGGCTCGATGGCCTCCTTAACGGACCAAGACGTTGGATCAAGTGTGATTATGCATCCTTTTGCGAACACCACCGCATTGTATGCGGGGGGGCTGAAGCCAACGACTGCTAACTTTCAGGATATATATATACATCATACGGCCGCACAGGAGGCAAAATAACACTTTCGGGCGAAAGTATAAACATAGAATCTATAATTAAAAGACAATTGTTTTTACAATGGAACGATTTGTCACTCAAACATGACACTCTTCGAGCATTGAGCCTCTATTAAACAAGCACCTTCTGTTACCTGCTCCAAGTAGTGCTCAGCTGGATCCTAGCTTCCCGTCGGATTCTGGGTTGCAATGATGGTGGCCTCCATATCTGTCCAATATGCTTTAACACGGGCAAGAGACATCCGTGCACCCTCTATGCACGCCGACCTCTTCATGGCATCGATTCATGATACGACACCAAGGAATTGTTGCACTAAACCAAAATAACTGTCCGGCTTCGGCCCCTTCGGCCATAGATGGTCTATTACAGACCTCATTGCAAGACCGGACAACCTATGGAGCTCGGCCATAGCAGCCATCCTTTCACTCAATGGCAGCGGGCGCGTCGAAGCACTGAATTGCGACCAGAACAGCCTTTCCACTTCATTATCTTTTTGATCCTCGAAAAACTTGGCTGCATCAGCCGTACTCTTCGTCAGATCCGCCTACGCGTCTGCAGGGCTCCAGCGCGGATCCATAGGAGCGTACTTTGGATCTAAAAACTTTATCCGCCACAAATAGAGGTTTCCAGCCGTGATTTCTCCGGCCTGTCGAAGCTCCTCCCGCGCATCCCTAATTTCGAAACGCGTCTCCTTGGCCGCATCAAGGGCCTTCTTCAGGTCAACAGACTTCCCCTGATTCTCTTTCTCAAGGATCTCATACCGGCTGGCGGTGTTTTTCAGCTCCACAGCCATCTCGGCTATTTTATCTTCACTTCGACGATGAGCAGCCTGTTCGGCTCTCAACTCTTTGGCTGCCTTTAGGGCAGCCACATTGCTAGCCCGGGCTTGTTCCTTGGCTAGGGCAAGCTCCGCCCTCAGGGCCTCCACGACAGCAGCTCCGCCTGCAGTCAAAGCATATCATATTAACATTATGCTCCTCTTAATATTTCCGATAAAAACAAGGAAAACAGAGCACATACTCTGTGACTCGTTAAGCCGCTCGTTCACAAGGGTGATGTCGACATCTACAACTTCAATCTTTCACCTCAGTTCGGCGACTTCAACGGTTCGGTCGGCTACCGGACCCTTAGCCACCTGCGCATGAATTTAGTGTGATCATTACTTAACAATGTGATCCTCCGTTTGCTGCCTAGGGCTGGCAACCAGAGTCTCAGGGGCTACTATCTATACGGAGCACACCTAGAGCATGCGCCACAACCAAAAATTATGAATTTTATTACATACCTCAAAGCCTTTGAGCAGGCTCGTAAAAGCTTCGTTCAACCCGCTTGTGGCGGATGAAATCTTCTCAAGCACCATGCTCATTAATGAACGGTGATCCTCCGAGAGAGCAGCTTGCTCCAGAAGGCCCGTCAGCGTGTCCGGCCGGTCGCAAAACTGTGCTGGACCATTCTTATCGCTCCCCGTGGGAGCCGAACGCTCCGGGCTCAGGGCGGCTGAAGTATTAGCTTCTGGCCTCGGCAAATCTGGATTCCTCCATGACGACACCTCGGGGTCGCCCGCCCCATGAGGCGGAGAGGCAGGTGGGGTTTCACTCTCCATCATCTCCGGAAGAAGATCCCCCGAAGACGAACTCTGTCGAGAAGAGCTGCTAGCCGAACTGCAAAGAATGGATCCTGGTTATTGTTCTCAGAGGAGGAAGCCGTAGCTTTGTATTTACGATTAACTTACAGCTCAGCTGAGGGATGGCCCGTTTGCGGGCATGGCACGGTGAGGACGCCCTTCGGGGCAGGGCCCCCTGGTGAAGTTTTCTTCCCTTGTCTAGGCACCTCCGTCTCCAAGTCTTCGGAGGCGGCCCTCTTCTTCCCGCGGGGGGAGGAGACCGCAGATTCCCCTCCCCGACTATCCACCTTTGCGGAGGTAGTAATTCCCCTGGTTTGGATGTGCAATGTATGAAGCTCTGCTTCTCTGTTCTTCCCTTCGTCTTTCCCTGAGGGCACTTGACTTAGCACACGACTAAGCATCCTGGCTATGGCAGGACTAGGTGAGCCTTCGGGAAGTGGTGCCGGACACCTGATTCTCTCCGCCTTGCTGAGCCATTCCTGGCCGCGGACAGTTTTCAAAATAATATTATGATAAATATAAACAAAGTTTTTGGTTTCTGGGTTACTTACTTGGGTATCTGGGCGGTTGCAGCTCAGGCCCGCATCCTCGATGGTGTCCGGACACTTTAGTTGTGGTCCGAAGAACAACTTACACATCCCTTCGAGCGTCATGCCGAAGAAGTGCTGAATAGTCCACGGACCTTCTAGGTTGAACTCCCACATCCAGAGAGGCCGACGTTTGCACGGCAGGATCCGTCAGACTAGCATTACCTGAATTACGCTGGCAAGACTAATGTCCCTCTCAAGAAGCTCCCGAATGCGGCTCTGCAATGTTGGTACGTCATTAGCAGGCCCCTAATCCAGTCCCACGTTGTCCCATGACGTGAGTTGAGGCGGAGGGCCCGACCGGAAGTTGGGGGCATCCACCCACTTTGTGCCTCTAGGAGCCGTGACATAAAACCACCTCCGCTGCCATAAATCGGACACCTCTGAGAAGAAGCCCTCTGGCGATGGGGCATCGGCGTTTCTGCTTATTACAGCGCCTCCGCACTCTGCGTGTCGCCCCTTGATACGTCTCCGTCGTATCTACTTTTCCAAACACTTTTGCCCTTGTTTTGGACTCCAACTTGTATGATTTGAATGGAACTAACCAGGACTGACGCTGTTTTCAGCAGAATTGCCATGATGTTGCTTTATGTGCAGAAAATAAAAGTTCTCGGAAAGACCTGAAACTCCACGGAATATCTTAGAATAAATAATAAAAAATCCTCACCAAAGATGAAGACTAGGGGGCCCACACCCTGTTCACGAGGGTGGGGGCGCCCCCCTCCTGGGCGCGCCCCCCTACCTCGTGGGCCCCCTGGAGACCCCCCGACGCCAACTCCAACTACATATATTGGCTTTCGGGGAGAAAAAATTCAGAGAGAAGAAATCATCGCGTTTTACGATACGGAGCCGCCGACAAGCCCTAATCTCTCTCGGTAGGGCTGATCTGGAGTCCGTTCGGGGCTCCGGAGAGGGGGATTCGTCGTCGTCGTCATCATCAACCATCCTCCATCACCAATTTCATGATGCTCACCGCCGTGCGTGAGTAATTCCATCGTAGGCTTGCTGGACGGTGATGGGTTGGATGAGATTAATCATGTAATCGAGTTAGTTTTGTTAGGGTTTGATCCCTAGTATCAACTATGTTCTGAGATTGATGTTGCTATGAGTTTGCTAAGCTTAATGCTTGTCACTAGGGCCCGAGTGCCATGATTTCAGATCTGAACCTATTATGTTTTCATGAATATATGTAAGTTCTTGATCCTATCTTGGAAGTCTATAGTCACCTACTATGTGTTATGATCCGGCAACCCCGAAGTGACAATAATCAGGACCACTCCCGGTGATGACCATAGTTTGAGGAGTTCATGTATTCACTATGTGCTAATGCTTTGTTCCGGTTCTCTATTAAAAGGAGGCCTTAATATCCATTAGTTTCCAATAGGACCCCGCTGCCATGGGAGGGTAGGACAAAAGATGTCATGCAAGTTCTTTTCCATAAGCATGTATGACTATATACGGAATACATGCCTACATTACATTGATGAATTGGAGCTAGTTCTGTGTCACCCTATGTTATGACTGTTACATGACGAACCGCATCTGGCATAATTATCCATCACTAATCCGGTGCCTACGAGTTTTCCATATACTGGTTCTCGCTTATTTACTTTTCCGTTGCTACTGTTACAATCACTACAAAAATACCAAAAACATTACTTTTGATGTCTTTACTTTTGTTACTATTACCACCACTATCATATTACTTTGCTACTAAACACTTTGCTGCAGATACTAAGTTTCTAGGTGTGGTTGAATTGACAACTCAGCTGCTAATACTTGAGAATATTCTTTGGCTCCCCTTGTGTCGAATCAATAAATTTGGGTTGAATACTCTACCCTCGAAAACTGTTGCGATCCCCTATACTTGTGGGTTATCACCCCTCAATCACCTTCGGCTTTACATTTAAGGTCTTGAGCCATAAGCCGAAGTGCGGGGTGGAGTGGAGGAAGGCTTCGCACACGACGATGAACGACGAGATGTGAAGGATGGAATCCGGAGCTAGATCATGAAAATCTAGCCCGTAATAAGACATGAGCCCTATCATGAAGGGATCAAGGGTGAAGCCTAAGCCACAGAGGAAGTGAGAAACAAATATGACGGTCTCATTGGGCTCGGGAGTAGGGATGACCTGTCCAGGAGCAGGAAGCCTATGCTTGATGTCGGCGGTCAGATATGTGACCTCCCTAAGCTTCGCAATGTCCTCCTCCGTGACAGAGGAGGCCATCCACCGACATTGAAGGTTGGATCCGGACATGATTGAAGATCCGAAGTGCCTAAGCTTGGGCTTCGGGTGTTGGAACTCGAGATGCGGAAAGACGCAAGCGTGGTAGGAAAGAGGGATAGGCCTCGACCCCTCTATAAATTGGGTGAATATCAAGCGTCCTCAGCGTGACCACTTGGGACTTGCCTAAAAACACAGAGTCATACCAACGGGTGTCGTGGGATTGCCCGCTCCTGTATTAATGGAGGATCCCGCAATAAGGGGAACACGATCTCTGCTTCGACAAGGCGTGCCAATAAAACCGCCTCGCAACACATGTCGGGGCAGGCCGAGAAAAAACGGTTCGTATTGGACCAGGTCGCGGCGTAAGGGCACACTGTAAAAGAATTGTTGTCAGCAGATTAGATTTGTAAAGCGTTATGCTCTCTACGAAGGTGTGCGGAAATCATCTCGCAGAGCCGGACACGATCCTCATGTTGGGGAATGTAGCAGAAATTCAAATTTTCTACGCATCACCATGATCAATCTATGGAGTAACTAGCAACGAGAGAGAGGGGAGTGCATCTCCATACCCTTGAAGATCGCGATGCGGAAGCGGTGCAAGAACGCAGTCGGCGGAGTCGTACACGAAGCAATTCAGATCGCGGTCGAATCCGATCTAAGCGCCGAACGGACGATGCCCCCGCGTTCAACACACGTACAGCCCGGGGACGTCTCCTCCTTCTTGATCCAGCAAGGGGAGAGGAGAAGTTGAGGGAAAACTCCAGCAGCACGATGGCGTGGTGGCGATGGAGCTCGTGGTT
Organism: Triticum aestivum; assembly: GCF_018294505.1. Lineage (NCBI taxonomy): Eukaryota > Viridiplantae > Streptophyta > Magnoliopsida > Poales > Poaceae > Triticum > Triticum aestivum. The sequence continues at coordinate 665,175,751 of NC_057807.1, read as the reverse complement.
CTCCGGCAGGGCTTCGCCAAGCACTACGGAGGAGGAGGAGGTGTTGGAGGAGGGAGAGGGCTGCGCCAGGGAAGAGGTACGGCTGCCCTCCCACCCCTCCACTATATATAGGGGCAAGGGGAGAGGGGGAGGTGCCCTAGGGTTTCCCCTAGGGGGCGGCGGCCAAGCAGATTGGATCTCCCTAGGGAAAATCCTAGGGATACTTGCCCCCCAAGCCAAGCAGGTGGAGGATTGCCTCCCAAGCCAGGTGGAGGCGCCCCACCTCCCCAAATAACGTGGGAAAGGGTGTGGGGGGCGCACCACCCCTTAGTGTGCTGGTTTGCCCCTTCCCCTTTGGCCCATGAGGCCCTGCAACACTTGCCGGAGCTCCCGAAACACCTTTCGGTCATGCTGGCCATAGCCTGGTACCCTCGGAACACTTCCGGACTCCAATACCCTTTGTCCAATATATCGATCTTTACCTCCGGACCATTCCGGAACTCCTCGTGACGTCCGGGATCACATCCGGGACTCCGAACTACCTCCGGTAACCACATACTATTTCCCATAACAACTCTAGTGTCACCGAACCTTAAGTGTGTAGACCCTACAGGTTTGGGAGCCATGCACACATGACCGAGACACCTCTCCGGCCAATAACCAACAGCGGGATCTGGATACCCATGTTGGCTCCTGCATGATCCACGATGATCTCATCGGATGAACCACGATGTCGGGGATTCAAGCAATCCCGTATGCAATTCCCTTTGTCAATCTGTACGTTACTTACCCAAGATTCGATCGTCGGTATCGCAATACCTCGTTCAATCTCGTTACCGGCAAGTCACTTTACTCGTTCCATAATGCATGATCCCGTGACTAACTACTTAGTCACATTGAGCTCATTATGATGATGCATTACCGAGTGGGCCTAGAGATACCTCTTCGTCATACGGAGTGACAAATCCCAGTCTCGATTTGTGCCAACCCAACAGACACTTTCGGAGATACCTGTAGCACACCCAAAGCATTCCTACGGTATCCAGGAGTTGCACAATCTCATGGTCTAAGGAAATGATACTTGACATTAAAAAAGCTTTTAGTAAACGAACTACACGATTGGGTCTTGTCCATCACATCATTCTCCTAATGATGTGATCCCGTTATCAATGACATCCAATGTCCATGGTCAGGAAACCATAACCATCTATTGATCAACGAGCTAGTCAACTAGAGGCTCACTAGGGACATGTTGTGGTCTATGTATTCACACATGTATTACGGTTTCCAGTTAATACAATTATAGCATGAACAATAGACAATTATCATGAACAAGGAAATATAATAATAACCATTTTATTATTGCCTCTAGGGTATATTTCCAACACCTCAATCTACTTTGGAGTATTCGGAGATGGAACCCGCCTTGCAATGCCGAAGACAAACTGCGCGCCGGACTCATCGTCATTGAGGCCTGGTTCAGGGGCTACTGAGGGAGTCCTGGATAAGGGGGTATCCGGACAACCGGACTATATGCATTGGTCGGACTCTTGGACCGTGAAGACAGAAGACTCAAGACTTCGTCCCGTGTTTGGATGGGACTCTCCTTTGCGTGGAAGACAAGCTTGGCGATTCGGATATTAGATCTCCTTCTTTGTAACCGACTCTGTGTAACCCTAGCCTCCTCCGGTGTCTATATAAACCGGAGGGTTTAGTCCGTAGAAAATCAATCATAATCATCATAGGCTAGCTTCTAGGGTTTAGCCTCTACGATCTCGTGGTAGATCAACTCTTGTAATACTCATATCATCAAGATCAATCAAGCAGGAAGTAGGGTTTTACCTCCATCGAGAGGGCTCGAACCTGGGTAAAACATCGTGTCCCCTGCCTCCTGTTACCATTAGCCTTAGATGCACAGATCGGGACCCCCTACCCGAGATCCGCCGGTTTTGACACCGACATTGGTGCTTTCATTGAGAGTTCCTCTGTGTCGTCACTGCAAGGCTCGATGGCTGCTTCAATCATCAAAAACAACGCGGTCCAGGGTGAGACTTTTCTCCCCGGACGGATCTTCGTGTTCGGCGGCCTCGTACTGCGAGCCAATTCACTTGGCCATCTGGAGCAGATCAACGGCTACGCCCCTGGCCATCAGGTCAGGTTCGGAAACTTGAGCTACACGGATGATATCCGCGGAGACTTGATCTTCGACGGATTTGGGCCTACGCCAAGAGCGCCGAACAGTCACGACGAGCACGGCTTGGACCTACTGTCAGACAATACGCGGGATATCGCACCTGCAAGATCTCCGGACCTAAATCCGGGGCAGATCGCATCGTCCGAGGACAGGTGGATGGACCCCGCCCCGGAGGCCGCTCACTCATCGGCAGTAGAGCCGAACACAGACTCCTCCTCAAGGAAGTCTATGCCACCGGACCACCGGACTTGTGTCCGGATGTAGGTTCCAGACCGCGTGCCCCCGAGCCCGCCGAATCTGGTTGGGCTCCGGTAATGGAGTTCACCGCTGCAAATATCTTCCAGCACTCGCCCTTAGGCGACATGCTCAATTCATTAAGGTCTCTCTATTTGTCAGGAGACTCTTGGCCGAACTATGTCCGGCTCGAGGGGGAAGAAGGAGACGAAGAAATTCGTTGCCCACCCACCACCCACTTCATAGCCACTGTCGATGACGTAACAGACATGCTTGACTTTGACTCCGATGACACCAACGGTATGGACGTCAGCGCAGGGGACGATTTGGAACCGCCGCCCACGGGGCGCTGGACTACCACCTCATCATATGATATATACATGGTGGACATGCCTAAGGAGGACGATGGCGACCAAAAAGACACAACGGAGGATAAAACCCCCAGACAAAAGCCAAAACGACGGCGCAGACGCTGCTCTAAGTCTAGCCACAGTAAAAATAGCGATAACAGCGCTAGAAAGATCGACACCCCAGTCAACTCCTAAGGCAACAACGACCATATGGACCCAACGATGGAGCAGGACGAGCCAGGTCACGCCGAACACAGCCCGGAGCAGACACCCGATCACAGCGATCCCGACAGCCGAACTCATCAACCTGCCCCGGGAAAGGAGCACAGTCCGGACGACGATGCATTCATCATCCCGGAAAAATGTTTGGAACGAGATAACCTCCACAGAAGGCTTATGGCCACTGCGAGAAGTCTAAAGAAGCAGAAGCAAAGAATTAAGGCCGCGCAGGAAACGCTCAACCGCAGATGAAAAAAAGTGCTAGACACTGAAGAAACATACGGCGACGATCAAGAGCTACCCGAAGCGCAAGCTGCTGCCATAATTCGACGATGAGGCCATTCCGTCGAAGAACAATACGACCAGTAGGCCGGACCAACCACTTCATGACCGCAATAGAGCAGGTACTGACGCTGCACAAGATTCACGTGAGCTCCTGGACAAAAAGGCCGGCGCGACGAGGTCCATCTATGGATCTAGAGGACACGCTCCGGTGCAGGATTATGGTCACCAAAATGATCTGACTGATCGAATACCAGTTCGGAATCAGCGCCGGACACAACAACAGTCGACAGCATGCCACAACATGTCCAGATACAGAGGGGATGCTCACCCTCTGTGCTTCACCGAAGAGGTACTGGACCACAAATTTCCACAGGGTTTTAAACCCGTGAACATAGACGCATATGACGGAACGACAGACCCCGGGGTCTGGATTGAGGATTTTATCCTTCATATCCACATGGCTCGTGGGGACGACCTCCACGCCATCAAATACCTTCCCCTCAAGTTGAAGGGACCAGCTCGGCACTGGTTGAAAAGCCTCCCCAAAAATTCAATTGGAAGTTGGGAGGAACTACAAGACGCTTTTAGGGCCAATTTTCAAGGAACCTATGTCCGACCTTCGGACGCTGACGATTTAAGTCACATAATTCAACAGCCCGGAGAGTCCGCCCGCAAGCTTTGGAATAGATTCCTCACTAAGAAGAATAAAATTGTCGATTGTCCGGATGCCGAAGCCCTAGCAGCCTTTAAGCACAGTATCCGGGATGAGTGGCTCGCCAGACACCTCGGCCAAGAAAAGCCGAGGACAATACTGGCAGCCTTAACAAGCCTCATGACCCGCTTTTGCGTGGTTGAAGACAGCTGGTTGGCCTGTAGAAGCACCAGTGACCCAGGCACATCCGAAATAAGGGATGGTAACGGGAAGCCACGGCGCAATAAAAACAAGCGTAGAAACAAGGAAGAAAGTCCGAACAACACAGTGGTGAACGTCGGATTCAGGGGCTCTCGACCCGGTCAACAAAAGAAGCCATTTAAAGGCAGCAAAGAGGGACCGTCCGGCCTGAACAAAGTCCTGGACAGACTGTGCCAAATTCATGGCACCCCCGAAAAACCTGCGAACCACACTCATAGAGAATGTTGGGTCTTTAAGCAGGCCGGCAAGTTAAATGACGAACACAAGGGAAGGGAAACACCAAGTGAAGACGAGGATGAGCCTCGCCATCCGAACACTGGGGGACAGAAAAAATTCCCACCAGAGGTAAAAACAGTAAACATGATCTACGCGACTCACATACCCAAGAGAAGGCGCAAACGCGCGCTCAGAGACGCATACGCTGTAAAGCCCGTCGCCCCCAAACTTAACCCCTGGTCGGCCTACCTGATCACCTTTGATCACAGGGACTACCCGACTGGTATGCGGCACGGAGGACCGGCTGCCTTGGTGCTCGACCCAATAATCGACGGATACCATCTCACTCGCGTCCTCATGGACGGCGGCAGTAGTCTCAATCTAATATACCAGGACACTGTCCCCAGGATGGGGATAGACCCATCCAGAATCAGCCAAAGTAACACCACCTTTGAAGGGGTGATACCAGGCGTTGAGGCCCACTGCAGGGGCTCCCTCGTATTAGAAGTGACATTCGGTTCTCCAGACAACTTCAGAAGCGAAGAATTACTCTTCACCATCGCTCCCCTCCGAAGTGGTTATCATGCATTGCTCGGAAGAACGGACTCATAGGCTAGCTTCTAGGGTTTAGCCTCTACGATCTCGTGGTAGATCAACTCTTGTAATACTCATATCATCAAGATCAATCAAGAAGGAAGTAGCGTTTTACCTCCATCGAGAGGGCCCAAACCTGGGTAAAACATCGTGTCCCCTGCCTCCTGTTACCATTAGCCTTAGACGCACAGATCTTGACCCCCTACCCGAGATCCGCTGGTTTTGACACCGACAGCTACGCCTGCCAAGATTGCTCTATACTAGCAGTAGACAACTCATAGCAGTGGAATAACTTCTAGCTGCATAGCAACAACGTCAGTGATGGACTCCACTCCGCAGGGACTCTGGCTGGAACGCTTATCCTAGCTCTCCACCAAAGGATCCACGGCAAACATGCAAGTAGACAAAGCATGACCTGCAAACTGGCATGACATGCCAGGTCAGTACATTGAATGTACTTGCAAGCTCACAACAACCAGAAGCAATCAAGACAAAACACAGCATGGCATTTACAAGTTAAACAAGCATGAGCATGATACAACTAGAACAACATGGCATGTACAAGATGAATAGGATACTGCTAGAACATTATCAACATGGCATGAACATATTACTCGAGACATGAACAATGATGATACTAGCATGCAACATGCTACAAATATCACTTACTCTGTTCGGGGTTACCGCGTAACCACCAAATATATGCCACTCTTACTTACCATCATGGTTACGGGATCACTTCAATCATTATCAAGAATACCATCGGGATCTTCACAAGATCACCTTATCAATATTAAGAATACCATCGTGATCCTCACAGGATCACCTCATCAACATCAAGAATACCATCGTGATCCTCCCGTGACCACATAAAGATCAAAGAACTTCTTTTCTCATCAAACCGGGGTTGTTATTAGTCAGGTTATTATTACTGTTGACTCATAGTGTGACCTACTACGAACTGGGACCATATCCGCTGGCGCGGCTATCGATAGATTTAAACACACTCTGCAGAGGTTAGTACATTGTACCCACACCATGGAGCCCATGGCCTCGTGCTCCCATTCAGGTGGATCCACGGTGTTCCGACAAAACCGATCTACTTCCATGACACTCTCCCGGCTACTCTGACAAACTCCCCTTTGGTCTAAGTCATGGGTGGCCCTGATGTCACCTCGTGACATCCAACGGCCACCGTCATGGGAGAAACAAAATAGTCCCAAACGGGAAGAAGAGCGCTCAAACCAACACGGGCACACAAGGCTTATGTCCACCTACCTGATTAGGGTAGCGCGTGTCATGGTAGTAAGTCTGAAAGTAAGAATAGGGGGTACGTAGGACGAGGCAAGGTCCTAGCTATGGTGAGGTTATACACGCAAGTTTACGTGTTCATGCCCCTCTCGGAGGAGGTAACAACCCTACGTCTCGGTGCTCGGAGGCTTGTCAACTAGATTATGCGTGGAGTTACCGGGGGTGCGAACCCTTGTGCTTGAGGAGGGGGGCGGCTTATATAGAGTGAGCCAGGACCCTCGCAACCCTCAATTACATAGGGTTCAATGTGAGTTAAGACAGAGGCGTTACTGGTAATGCTAGCTATTAATGATCTTTATGACGACAGAGTGAACGCCTGACCATTGCCATCCTGAGGTGGCTTCAGATCTTCTATACTCCGAGTGGTTCTTCATATGGTCGAGTGACTCTATGTTGGTCGAGTGGAATTGGAGTATCCGAGTGGAATCTTTCGTCAAGTGGATTATACTTCAAGGTGATTTCAGCCGGTACCCTTTGTTGGACTTTGATTGTCTTTGACATTAGGGTAGTGTCCTTGGGTGGGGTGTCTAGGTAAGGCCTAAGACCTTACTGTAGGTACATGTCATCATCATTAGCCCCCGAATGGATTGAGGTCCGAGTGAAGAAGGGCTGAAGTTGGTTCCGATTCACTTTCACGCTCTAGAGGCACTTTATGGGAATCTAGAAAACATATTGGTATTTTTAACCCTGCTTCAGTCGCCTCGATCGATTCTAGTTGTTGATATCACTGAGTGAATTATGCAATAAATCTTCGAGTGAATCAAAGCATGGAATTCTTTCGTGCTTATTCTTTTCTGCCTTGTCTAACCGGAGTGGTTGCAGAGTCTATCTTGTTTCAATGAGCATTTGATTCTCGTCATATTCGCCTTTTCTCTTTCTACGCGAGTGCTCTCGTCGTTGTTCACCTTTTCTCTTGCGTTCTTACTTCACCTCTTCCTCTTTCTCTTCCGTCTCGTTCCTAAGATCTCGGGACGAGATCTCTTGTTAGTGGAGGGGAGTTGTAACGCCCCGGATTCGATGCGCCAGGTGTCCTCCAGTTATTCGCCGTAGTTGCCATGTCATCTTCTTACGTGTTGCATTTTGCCATGTCATCATCTGCATTTCATCTGCATGTTTTTCAAAACTTGCATCCGTTCGGGTTCCGCCGGTTCTCTCCGTTATCCGTTCGGAGTCCAGATCACATTCGCGCGCGCCCGTCGCCCCCTCAGACCTTGTTTCGTGAGCGGGAGAAAAACATTCTCGGAATGGGTCGGTATTTGCCGAGTGGCCTTGGTATATCACCGGTAGACCGCCCGTCAAATTTCGTTCCATTTGGAGGTCGTTTGATGCCCCAACGGTTAATCGCGTAGCCCGAAACCTCCTTCCCGTTGCAGCCCAGCACACCGCCACCACAGCCCAATAGCCCATCCAAACCCCCTTCATGCTCTCGGTCGTTCGATCACGATTGTGTAGGCAAAAACCGCACCTCTTTTGGTCTCTCCTAGCTCCCCCTACATATAAATATGTGCCCCTCCCAGAAATTTCGCGCAGATGAAACCCTATTCCCGCTCCTCCGCGCCATCGGACATGTCCGCCGCCGTCCAGACGCGTCCGCCGCCCCACAGCCACGTCGCTCGGCCAATCATAGGGCGCCACGTCAGCTCCGCCGCCGCCCGCACCCAATCCCACGCCGCCACCTCACCAGCGCCGTCCTCCCACCGCGCCAGGCCCACGGGGCCCAGATCCAGTCCGCGCGAGCCCACGCGCCGCCTCCGCCCTTCGCCGCTGCTTCGGATCCGCGCCGCCGCCCCGACCCCACCGGAGGAAGTCGTCGCCGCCGCCCGAGAGGCTCATCTCCCGCCGCTGCCTACCGGCCGCCCGTCGTCGCCGAGCCGCTCCGGCCACCGGAGCCTCGCCAGAGCCCGACCCTGCCACCTCACCTCCTCTCTCCTCTCCGTGCCGCCCCGCGCCAACCCCGAGTCGCCGTCGTTGCCGCCCGCTCCGGCCTCCCGACCGACCGCCGCCGGTCCCCAGGCTCGGCCCTGCCTCGCCCCACGCTCGCCGGAGTGGCGCGGGGATCCGCCGCCGTCGTCGTCCCGCTCGAGAGCGGCCTCGTCCCACTCGACGCCTCCAGCGCCCCGCGTGGGCCACGACCCCCCCAAGGCCCGGTCCATCACCCTCCGGCCCACCTTCCTCTCAGCGTCCGGCCGGTTTGGCCCAAGGTGAGCGTCAGCTCGTTAAACCCCGCTCGTGCGTCGTATAGTAATTTAGCGCCCAATTCAGATTTGGTAAATTTTCTAGTGTCCCAGTAATTTTGGATCATGTGTGCATCTTCGCCATGTCATATCTATTTGCATGCTACTCTGTTTTGTGCGTATGATATATCAAAATGTTCATCATGACATGCTCTTAATTTGGTTCCATTGTGCCATGCTTGTTTGAGTCCATCTTCATGCCCTAATCATTGTTGCAAAAGTGCTATATAATGTTAACTGTTGTCTATTAACAGAACTTGGTGATTTGTCTTTTTCATTGCATTTTGTGTGTGCATCTTATGAGCATGAGATCTACATGTGTTTTGATATATGTCATGCCATCTACACAGTGGTGCAATCGATATATTTTTGCGAGTCTTGTAGTGAGTGCATCGAGCTCGTGAAGTAAGGTACTTGCTGTTACTGTTTTGCTGGGCTGAATCTGCTATATCATGATGCTATGTATACCTGCTGCTACAAGTCGTTCTATGCATAATCTGAAGATGCTCACTAAGGATGTTTTGTTATAATGTCATGCTCTATCCATTCATGCCCCTGGTTGCATTTATAGCCCGCTGTAGCTTGTTGTAATCTTGCTCTCAAATTGCAAAATAATGTTGCTGTCAGCCTGTTAACATTAAGTTCAGTTTTGCCATGAGCTTTGCTAGTGATCCGTGCACCCTATGAACTTGGTATTGCCATTATGAGATTCATAAATATTTCATATTACCGTTGGTTGACTTCACATGCCATGTATTGCTCTGTGGTGAGTTATACAAGCTCACCAACATTCCTACTTATCGTTGTTCCTGCCATGTCTGAATCTGTCATATCACTTGTCATGTTTGTATGGGTGCTACCATCTTTTCTGTTGATCTTTGGAATTAGTTCAGTAAGGGAGTTTTGTTCTTTGTCCTTCGTATTATCATGCCTTGCCTTTTTTTGCCATGTTAAGTTCTTGTAACATGTTGTTTGATAGCTCTAAACACTGCAACCTGATGTTATTTTTGCTAAGTCTGTAAACTGTTATTATTTGCAATCTTGCCATGTCCTTTTGAACATGTTATAGTGTTTTCTAGAGATAGCTCAGTTTTCATGTTTTGTCATGATTTACCTGTACTTCATGCCCATGCCTTTTGTTTGCACGTTGAGATGTTGTAGCATATTGTTTTGATGCTTGCTAGATGCCTAGTTGCTGTTTTGGACAGCTTGTCCTTTAAACTTGTTTCATGTGTATGTGTTGAACCGTTGCTCCGTTTTGAGAGTGCTTTTTATGAAACTTGCTTGATTTTGCATGAAGTTTCATATTATCATGTTGCATCCATGTTTTGAGAGTGTTTGCTTGATGTTTGAATGCATTTTGCATCAATGCCATGTTTAACTTGTTTTGCTCATATCTTCTAGGCCGTAGCTCCGAATTAAATGAACTTTATATGTAACTTGACTAGAATCACGTGTAGATCATCTTGGTGCATCTTAACTTGCTGTTTACCAACTTGAACATAAGGTTTATTCAGTTCTAGACCAATTGCTAAATTTGCATATGAGGACTTACCGAAATTGTTACATGTTTCCGGCCTCATTTAAACTTGCCTTGATATGTTGTTCTTGTTTGCATCATCTCTTGCCATGAGTAGCTTCATGTAGTCTTGTCTTGCATCATACATGGTTGAGCATCATGTCATGTATATGTGTGATGTGTTTACCATGTTGTGTGCTTCTTCTCGATAGTTCCCGTTTCGTTGCGATCGTGAGGATTCGTTCATCTACGCTTGGTTCGTCTTCGTGGCTTCATATTCTTCATGGACTCGTTCTTCTTCCTAGCGGGATTTCAGGCAAGATGACCGCTACCCTGGATCTCACTGCTATTATTTCTATGCTAGTTGCTTCGTTCTATCGCTATGCTGCGCTACCTATCACTTGTTCTTTAAGCCTCCCAAATTGCCATGTCAGCCTCTAACCTTTTCACCCTTCCTAGCAAACCATTGCTTGGCTATGTTACCACTTTGCTCGGTGATATGTCTCCAACGTATCTATAATTTTTGATTGTTCCATGTTATTATATTACCCCTTTTGGATGTTTATGGGCTTTATTTTACACATTTATATCATTTTCGGGACTAACCTACTAACAGGAGGCCCAGCCCATATTGCTGTTTTTTTGCCTATTTCAGTATTTCGAAGAAAAGGAATATCAAACAGAGTCCAAACGGAATGAAACCTTCGGGAGCGTGATTTTTGGAATGAACATGATACGGAGAGCTTGGAGTGCAAGTCAAGAAGCTTCTGAGGGCCCCACGAGATTGGGGACCGCCCCCTGTAGGGCGCGCCCCCTGTCTCGTGGGCCCCTCGGGCGGCCACCGACGTACTTCTTCCTCCTATATATACCTACGTACCCAGAAAACATCCAGGAGCACCACGAAACACAATTTCCACCGCCATAACATTCTGTATCCGCGAGATCCCATCTTGGAGCCTTTGCCAGCACTCTGCCGGAGGCGGAATCAACCACAGAGGGCCTCTACATCAACATCCTTGCCCCTCCGATGAGTTGTGAGTAGTTTACCACAGACCTACGGGTCCATAGTTATTAGCTAGATGGCTTCTTCTCTCTTTTTGGATCTCAATACAATGTTCTCCCCCTCTCTTGTGGAGATCTTTTCGATGTAAACTCTTTTTGCGGTGTGTTTGTCGACATCCGATGAATTGTGGGTTTATGATCAAGTTTATCTATGAATAATATTTGAATCTTCTCTGAATTCTTTTATGTATGATTGAGTTATCTTTGCAAGTCTCTTCGAATTATCAGTTTTGTTTGGCCTACTAGATTGGTCTTTCTTGTCATGAGAGAAGTGCTTAGCTTTGGGTTCAATCTTGCGGTGTCCTTACCCAGTGACAGAAAGGGTTGCAAGGCACGTATTGTATTGTTACCATCGAGGATAACAAGATGGGGTTTATATCATATTGCATGAGTTTATCCCTCTACATCATGTCATCTTGCTTAATGCGTTACTCTGTTCTTATGAACTTAATACTCTAGATGCAGGCAGGAGTCGGTCGATGTGTGGAGTAATAGTAGTAGATGCAGGCAGGAGTCGGTCTACTTGTTATGGACGTGATGCCTATATACATGATCATGCCTAGATAATCTCATAACTATGCGCTTTTCTATCAATTGCTCGACAGTAATTTGTTCACCCACCATAATACTTATGCTATCTTGAGAGAAGCCTCTAGTGAAACCTATGGCCCCCGGGTCTATCTCTTATCATATTTGCTTTCAATCTACTTTATTTGCATCTTTACTTTTTGCATCTATATTATAAAATACCAAAAATATATTTATCTTATCATACTATCTTTATTAGATCTCACTTTCGCAAGTGGCCGTGAAGGGATTGACAACCCCTTTATTGCGTTGGTTGCGAGTTCTCAGTTTGTTTGTGTAGGTGCGTGGGACTTTTGAGGAGCCTCCTACTGGATTGATACCTTGGTTCTCAAAACTGAGGGAAATACTTACGCTACACTTTGCTGCATCGCCCTCTCCTCTTCGAGGAAAACCAACGCAAGCTCAAGACGTAGCAAGAAGGATTTCTGGCGCCGTTGCCGGGGAGATCTTCACTCAAGTCAAGACATACCAAGTACACATCACAAACCCATCTCCCTTGCATTTACATTATTTGCCATTTGCCTCTCATTTTCCTCTCCCCCACTTCACCCTTGCCGTTTTATTCGCCCTCTCTTTCCCAATCTCCTCCTCTCTTTTTCGCTTGCCGTTTTCAGCTTGCTTGTGTGTTGGATTACTTGTTGCCATGGCGCAAGATAATCCCAAATTGTGTGATTTCTCAAATACCAATAATAATGATTTCCTTAGTACTCCCATTTCTCCTCTTAATGATGTTGAGTCTTGAGAAATCAATACCGCTTTGCTGAATCTTGTTATGAAAGATCAATTCGCCGGCCTTCCTACTGAAGATACCGCTACTCATCTAAACAATTTTGTTGATTTGTGTGATATGCAAAAGAAGAAACTTACGGATAACAATATTGTCAAATTGAAGTTATTTCCATTTTCACTTAGAGATCGTGCTAAAGTTTGGTTTTCGTCTTTGCCTAAAAATAGTATTGATTCTTGGAACAAGTGCAAAGATGCTTTTATCTCTAAGTATTTTCCTCCCGCTAAGATCATCACTCTTAGGAACGATATTATGAATTTTAAACAACTTGATCATGAGCATGTTGCCCAATCTTGGAAAGAATGAAATTGATGCTTCCCAATTGCCCTACTCATGGTTTGAATTTATGGATGATCATACAAAATTTTTATGCCGGGTTGAACTTTGCTTCTAGAAATCTCTTAGATCCGGCCGCGGGAGGCACGTTTATGGAAATTACATTAGGAGATGCTACAAAATTTCTTGATAATATAATGGCTAATTATTCTCAATGGCACACCGAAAGATCTTCTAGTAAAAAAGTGCATGCTATAGAAGAAATCAATGTTTTGAGTGGAAAGATGGATGAACTTATGAAGATGTTTGCTACTAAAAATACTCCTCTTGATCCCAATGATATGCCTTTGTCTTCCTTGATTGAGAATAATAATGAATCTATGGATGTGAATTTTGTTGGTAGGAATAGTTTTGGAAACAACGCTTATAGAGGAAATTTTAATGCTAGACCGTTCCCTAGTAATCCCTCTAATAATTATGGAAATTCCTACAATAATTCTTATGGTAATTTTAATAAGATGCCCTCTGATTTTGAGAATAGTGTGAAAGAATTTATGATTTCTCAAAAGAATTTTAATGCTTTGCTTGAAGAAAAATTGCTCAAAGTTGATGATTTGGCTAGGAACGTTGATAGACTTTTCGCTTGATGTTAATTCTCTTAAACTTGGATCTTTTCTCGTAAGCATGATATCAATGAGTCTCTCAAAGTAATGAGAATTTCCATTGACGAGTGCAAGGAAAGAACTGCTAGATTGCATGCTAAAAAAGAAAGCTTTATAAAAGCGTGTTCTTCTAGTTTCCATGAAAATAATGATGAGGATCTTAAAGTTATTGATGTGTCTCCGATTAGATCCATGTTTTCCAATGTGAATTTTGATGATTATCGTAGTGATGATGAATCAACTTTGCCTAGAAGGCGTCCCAGGAATTCGGAGTCCTTAGATCTTAATGCTAAATTTGGTAAAAGTGAGACTGGAGAATCCTCTACTTCTAATAATATTGAACCTTCCATCTCGCATTTCAAGGAATTTGATTATGATAATTGTTCTTTAAAAGGGTGTATTTCCTTGTTGCAATCCGTTGTTAATTCTCCTCATGCTTATAGTCAAAATAAAGCTTTTACCAAACATATTGTTGATGCCTTGATGCAATCTTATGATGAAAAACTTAATTTGGAAGTTTCTATACCTAGAAAACTTAATGATGAGTGGGAACCTACTATAAAGATTAGAATTAAAGATTATGAGTGTTTTGCTTTGTGTGATTTGGGTGCTAGTGTTTCCACCATTCCGAAAACTTTATGTGATATTCTAGGTTTCCATGATCTTGATGATTGCTCTTTACATTTGCACCTTGTGGATTCCACCGTTAAAAAGCCTATGTGAAGGATCAATGATGTTCTTATTGTTGCAAATAGAAATTTGGTGCCCGTAGATTTTATCGTTCTTGATATAGATTGCAATTTTTCTTGCCCTATTATTCTTGGTAGACCTTTTCTTAGAACGATTGGTGCGGTTATTGATATGAAGGAAGGGAATATTAGATTCCAATTTCCATTAAAGAAAGGCATGGAGCACTTTCCAAGAAAGAAAGTCAAATTACCTTATGAATCTATCATGCGTGCTACTTATGAATTTAGTGCCAAAGATGGCACTCATTAGATCTATCCTTGCTTTTATGCCTAGCTAGGGGCGTTAAACGTAGCGCTAGTTGGTAGGCAACCTAATTTTCTTTTTGTTTTTTGTTTTTGCTCCTGTTAGTAATAAATCTTGCATCTACCTTCTGGTTAGATGTGTTTTTATCTTTTAATTAGTGTTTGTGCCAAGTAGAACCTATAGGATAACCTACGATGATAGTTGATTTGATTCTGCTAAAAACAGAAACTTTGCGCGCACTAATATAATTTTTTTAAATCACAGGAACGTGATTTTGCCTTGATTCGTTTTTCTGCTGTTCAATAAACAAATTGTCCAGGACTTACTATTTTGGTAGGATTTTTAGAGTTCCAGAAGTTTGCGTTAGTTACAGATTGCTACAGACTGTTCTGTTTTTGACAGATTCTGTTTCTCGTGTGATGTTTGCTTATTTCAATGCATCTATGGCTAGTAAATTAGTTTATAAACCATAAGGAAGTTGTAATACAGTAGGTTTAACACCAAAATAAATAAATAATGAGTTCATTGCACTACCTTATGTGATGGTTTTGTTTTCTTTCACTAACGGAGCTTATAAGATTTCCTGTTGAGTTTTGTGTTGTGAAGTTTTCAAGTTTTGGGCAAAGCTTTTATCGACTATGGAATAAGGAGTGGCAAGAGCCTAATCTTGGGGATGCCCATGGCACCCCAAGATATTCAAGAATATCCAAAAGTCTAGGCTTGGGGATGCCCCGGGAGGGCATCCCCTCTTTCATCTTTGTTCATTGGTAACTTTACTTGGAGCTATATTTTTATGCGCCACATGATATGTGTTTTGCTTGGAGCGTCGTGTATTATATTAGTCTTTGCTTTTTAGTTTACCACAATTATCCTTTCTGTACACACCTTTTGGGAGAAGCCTATTTGATTAGAATTTGCTAGAATACTCTATGTGCTTCATTTATATCTTTTGAGCTTGATAGTTTTTGCTCTACTACTTCACTTGTATCTTTTAGAGCACGGTGGTGTCTTAATTTTGAAGAAATTTCTAGTCTCTCATACTTCACTTGTATTATTTTGAGAGTCTTTTAGAACAGCATGGTATTTGCTATGATCATAAAGTTGGTCCTAGAATGATGAGCATCCAAGTTGGGTATAATAAAAACTATTATAGAAAAGAATTGGATGCTATGATCAATATGATGCTTGATAATTGTTTTGAGATATGGAGGTAGTGATATTAGAGTCATGCTAGTTGAGGTGATTATGAAAAATACTTGTGTTAAGGGTTGTGATTCCCGAAGCATGAACATATGGTGAACCGCTTTGTGAGGAAGTTGGAGCACAATTTTATTTATTGAGTGTCTTCCTTATGAGTGGCGGTCGGGTACGAGCGATGGTCTTTTCCTACCAATATATCCCCCTAGGAGCATGCGCGTAGTGCTTTGATTTTTGATGACTTCTAAATTTTTGCAACAAGTACATGAGTTCTTTTGATTAATGTTGAGTGCATGGATTATACGCACCCTTTCACCCTTCCATTATTGCTAGCCTCTCTTGTACCGTGCAACTTTCGCCGGTACCATACACCCACCATATACCTTCCTCAAAACAGCCACCATAACTACCTATTATGGCATTTCCATAGCCATACCGAGATATATTGCCATGCAACTTTCCACCGTTCCGTTCATATGGCACGCATTACTTTTGTCATATTGCTTTTTGCATGATCATGTAGTTGACATTGTATTTGTGGCAAGGCCACCTTCATAATTTTCATACATGTCACTCTTGATTAATTGCATATCCCGGTACACCACC
This sequence comes from Triticum aestivum, assembly GCF_018294505.1. NCBI lineage: Eukaryota > Viridiplantae > Streptophyta > Magnoliopsida > Poales > Poaceae > Triticum > Triticum aestivum. The sequence continues at coordinate 665,159,532 of NC_057807.1, read as the reverse complement.
GGAGGCATTCAAATAGAGTCATATCTTGTTCTAGCTTTGAGTTGTAAATCCATAAAAGTGCGATGATCTTCATTATTAGAGCATTATCCTAGTGAGGAAAGGATGATGAAGACTATGATTCCCCCACAAGTCAGGACGAGACTTCGGACTTTACAAAAAGAAAAATAAAAGAGAAGGCCAAAGAAAAGAAAATAAAGCAAAAAAGAAAATGAAAAAAAGAGAAAAATAATAAAATGAGAGAAAAAGAGAGAAGGGACAATGCTACTATCTCTTTTTCCACACTTGTGCTTCAAAATAGCACCATGATCTTCATGATAGAGAGTCTCATATGTTGTCACTTTCATATACTAGTGGGAATTTTTCATTATAGAACTTGGCTTGTATATTCCAATGATGGGCTTCCTCAAAAGTGCCCTAGGTCTTCGTGAGCAAGCAAGTTGGAAGCACCCCACTTAGTTTCTTTTGTTGAGATTTCATTTATTATAGCTCTAGTGCATCCGTTGCATGGCAATCCCTACTCACTCACATTGATATCTATTGATGGGCATCTCCATATCCCATTGATACGCCTAGTTGATGTGAGACTATCTTCTCCTTTTTGTCTTCTCCACAACCACCATTCTATTCCACATATAGTGCTATGTCCATGGCTCACGCTCATGTATTGCGTGAAAGTTCAAAGAGTTTGAGATTATTAAAGTATGAAACAATTGCTTGGCTTGTCATCAGGGTTGTGCATGATTAAATACTTTGTTTGATGAAGATAGAGCAACAGCCAGACTATATGATTTTGTAGGGATAACTTTCTTTAGCCATGTTATTTTGAGAAGACATGATTACTTTGATTAGTATGCTTGAAGTATCACCATTTTCATGTTAATATGAACTTTTATTTTGTATCATTTGGATCTGAACATTCATGCCACAATAAAGAAAATTACATTAAGAATTATGCTAGGTAGCATTCCACATCAAAAATTCTCTTTTTATCATTTACCTACTCGAGGATGAGCGGGAACTCCAACGTATCTGTAATTTTTGATCGTTCCATGCTATTATATTACCCCTCTTGGATGTTTATGGGCTTTATTTTACACATTTATATCATTTTTGGGACTAACCTACTAACCGGAGGCCCAGCCCATATTGCTGTTTTTTTGCCTATTTCAGTATTTCAAAGAAAAGGAATATCAAGCGGAGTCCAAACGGAATGAAACCTTCGGGAGCGTGATTTTTGGAACGAACGTGATCCGGAGAGCTTGGAGTGCAAGTCAAGAAGCTTCCGAGGGCCCCACGAGATAGGGGCCCGCCCCCCCCCCTGTAGGGCGTGCCCCTTTGTCTCGTGGGCCCCTCGGGCGGCCACAGACGTACTTCTTCCTCCTATATATACCTACGTACCCCGAAAACATCCAGGAGCACCACAAAACACAATTTCCACCGCCGTAACCTTCTGTATCCGCGAGATCCCATCTTGGAGCCTTCGCCGGCACTCTGCTGAAGGGGGAATCAACCACGGAGGGCCTCTACATCAACATCGTTGCCCCTCCTATGAGTTGTGAGTAGTTTACCACAGACCTACGGGTCCATAGTTATTAGCTAGATGGCTTCTTCTCTCTTTTTGGATCTCAATACAATGTTCTCCCCCTCTCTTGTGGATATCTATTCGATGTAAACTCTTTTTGCGGTGTGTTTGTCGAGATCCGATGAATTGTGGGTTTACGATCAAGTTTATCTATGAATAATATTTCAATCTTCTCTGAATTCTTTTATGTATGATTGAGTTATCTTTGCAAGTCTCTTCGAATTATCAGTTTGGTTTGGCCTACTAGATTGGTCTTTCTTGCCATGGGAGAAGTGCTTAGCTTTGGGTTCAATCTTGCGGTGTCCTTACCCTGTGACAGAAAGGGTTGCAAGGCACGTATTGTATTATTTCCATCGAGGATAACAAGATGGGGTTTATATCATATTGCATGAGTTTATCCCTCTACATCATGTCATCTTGCTTAATGCGTTACTCTGTTCTTATGAACTTAATACTCTAGATGCAGGCATGAGTCGGTCGATGTGTGGAGTAATAGTAGTAGATGCAGGGATTAGTCGGTCTACTTGTTATGGACGTGATGCCTATATACATGATCATGCCTAGATAATCTCATAAATATGCGCTTTTCTATCAATTGCTCGATAGTAATTTGTTCACCCACCATAATACTTATGCTATCTTGAGAGAAGCCTCTAGTAAAACCTATGCCCCCCGGGTCTATCTCCTATCATATTTGCTTTCAGACTACTTTATTTGCATCTTTACTTTTTGCATCTATATTATAAAATACCAAAAATATATTTATCTTATCATACTATCTTTATTAGATCTCACTTTCGCAAGTGGCCGTGAAGGGATTGACAACCCTTTATTGCGTTGGTTGCGAGTTCTCAGTTTGTTTGTGTAGGTGCGTCGGACTTTTGAGGAGCCTCCTACTGGATTGATACCTTGGTTCTCAAAACTGAGGGAAATACTTATGCTACACTTTGCTGCATCACCCTCTCCTCTTCGAGGAAAACCAACGCAAGCTCAAGACATAGCAAGAAGGCCCTCTTATAGCGTTGTTAGTTGCAGGTGAAGTTGAAGATTGCTCCATGGTGGATAGGATTATATTGGGATATCACAATATCTCTTATTTAATTAATGCATCAATATACTTAGTAAAGGGTGGAAGACTCAGCCTTGTGCCTGGTGTTTTGTACTTGCCGCCCTAGTTTCCATCATACCGGTGTTATGTTCCTTGATTTTGCGTTCCTTACGCGGTTGGGTGATTTATGGGACCCCCTCAATAGTTCGCTTTGAATAAAACTCCTCCAGCAAGGCCCAACCTTGGTTTTACCATTTGCCTCACCTAGCCTTTTTCCCTTGGGAGTCGCGCTCCCGAGGGACATGTTTATTTTACCCCCCCCCCCCCGGGCCAGTGCTCCTCGGAGTGTTGGTCCAAAATAGAGCACCGTGCGGGACCATCCCTTGGCAACTTGGGTTACGTTGCTACCTGTACGCTTTGCTTATCCGGTGTGTCCTGAGAACGAGCTACGTGCGACTCCTATCGGGATAGTCGACACATCGGGCGGCTTTGCTGGTCTTGTTTTACCATTGTCGAAATGTCTTGTAAACCGGGATTCCGAGACTAATCGGGTCTTCCTGGGAGAAGGAATATCCTTCATTGATCATGAGAGCTTGTGATGGGCTAAGTTGGGACACCCCTGCAGGGTATAAACTTTCGAGAGCCGTGCCCGCGGTTATGTAGCAGATGGGAATTTGTTAATATCTGGTTGTAGAGAACTTGACACTTGACTTAATTAAAACGCATAAACCGCGTGTGTAGCCGTGATGGTCTCTTTTCGGCGGATTCCGGGAAGTGAACACGGTTTTGGGTTATGTTTGACGTAAGTAGGAGTTCAGGATCACCTCTTGATCATTTCTAGCTTCTCGACCGTTCCGTTTGCTTCTCTTCTAGCTCTTATTTGCATATGTTAGCCACCATATATGCTTAGACTACTGCTGCAACCTCACCACTTATCCTTTCCTTACCCATTAAGATTCGCTAGTCTTGATACCCATGGTAATGGGATTGCTGAGTCCTCGTGGCTCGCAGATTACTACAACAACAGTTGCAGGTACAGGTTATGCGATGATCCTGACGTGAGAGCGATGTTTGCTTGTTCTGGAGTTCTTCTTCTGCTTCTTCTTCGATCAGGGGATAGGTTCCAGGTCGGCAGCCTAGGCTAGCAGGGTGGATGTCGTTTGAGTTTCTATTTGTGTTTCATCTGTAGTCGGATGGTGCTCTTATGTAAGATGATGTTGTATTTGTGTGGCATTGTATGCGTTTTGTATGTATCCCCATCTATTATGTAATGTTGATGTAATGATATCCACCTTGAAAAAGCGTTTCAATATGCGGTTCTATCCTTGGTGGGACCTTCTAGTCTCTTTAGGATAGTATCGCATATTGGGCGTGACAAGTTGGTAGCAGAGCCTCGACCGACCATAGGAGCCCCCTTGATTGATCGTGTAGTTTGGCCGTTGTTGAGTCTAGAAGAAAACTGTTTTTGGAGTCTAGTTATATCGGAGAGTAGGAATTCTTTTTACTCCTCAGCCCCTTCGTCGCTCTGGAGAGGAATATTGACGTAGGTGTTTTGAATTACTCCTCTTCCCTTTCAAACTTTCTTTAGGATCACGCAGTTGGTTTTTCAGTCGTTGGTTCTCATCTCTTTTCATCCGGTGCATTTCTCGTCAAGTCGACTCGAGCCTCTTCTTCGTTGCCAAGTTCAAACCTCAGTTGTTTTATTTTTCCCACCTGCCCACCCCTTTTTCTTCTCAGATCCGGAGTCCATAATCGAGTATCCATCCTACTCGTGCGAAGTCTTTGCTTTCTTTCCTCAATGATTTCAACCGGTGTTTTCTCTTCAAGTTATTCATCGGTTTTTCCCCTTCCAAGTTGCCTTTGTTTTCCCGCCCTCCCACACTCTTCTTCCCAGAGCCCGAGTCTCTTTCGAGCATCAATTTTCATTCGTATGAAGCCTATTCAGCCTTCCCTAAATCATTTCAACCAGTGAATTCTCGTCTCGGTGGACATTCTTCATCTCTTTCATCTCCGGTGGACTCAATTCAAGTTCTTCGGTTGATCATATTCTTTTCCTTGGATCAAGTGTTTTCCCTCCTCGTTCGCCTCTTGCCAGCTTATCCTTCCGGAGTGTTCAAGACATCTCAGGAGATTCGTCAGTGTTCCAATTAATTCGAGGTTATCACCTCATTCAAATATTTCTATTGTTTCGGGGCATCATCTATCTCTTCAACAATCCTTTTCAATGGTGTTTTTCTCTTTAGTGGGCCCTAACCCACAGTTCTTTTCCCAGGATCTTACCTGTCTCTTCTAATTCTCCCGGGGATTCTTTTCAAGTGTGATGTAAGAATGAACTTCATCAGTCACATGCCTTCTCCAAGATCATTTTCAAACTCTTTTAGTTGTTGGCTCAACCTCTTCACTTTTCATTCTCCCGGAGTATCTCAGTAATTTTGGTGGTGTTTTCTCGTCGTCATTTGAAGATTGAAGAAGAGTTCCTCTTAAATCTTGTCCGTTCTCTCGAAGTTTCATGGTTCTAGCTTCATGTTATCCTCTCGAATACTTCCATTTGTCAGATATTCCTTTTTCTCACCTATCCGGAGTATGTCAGGAGTTGTTTTTTCATTTCTTTTCACCGGAGGCCATCATTCCAGAAGAATTCTTCGTCCTCACATTTCAGCTACCGTTATCCAATTATCCCGGTGCTTCGTTCAAGTGTTCTTTAATCAGCTCATGATCTCCTTGTTCTTTTGCATCTAAATCCCCTCTAGCATATTGGTTCTTCTAATTCTTCCCAGTGATTCATCCTATTTCGTTAGTCATTTCCAAATTCTAATGGTGGTTCTTTCGGATTATTTTTCTTTGATTATCATTTTAATCCATTCGTTCTTTCCAATCCTACAGGTGGTTCATGATGAATTTCTCAAGTTTTGTGCTATACCCCCCTTAATCCTTTTCAAGAAGAATAAGTAGTATGAAAATCCATTGCTCTCATCAATTTAATTGGTGGAGGATAAGCATAACATAATTCTTATTCCTCTTTCATCAAGTTGATTAATTCCTACCTTCACAGTTTGTTCGTCATGAATAAATTGTAGTTCCAAGCGTTTTCATCTGTTCTTTTCCGGAGTTCAAATTCCCTTGGCCATTTCGTCGGAACCTCCATCTAAATCATCGCTAGGCTCATCTTATTCTTTCTTCTTTCATTCTATCTCATCATCCTTTTGTCACCGGAGTTCTTCATGGTGGTTCTTTATGATTTAATTCATTCTTCAAGTGTTCATCAAGATTCTTATCGAAGGAGCTCAAGTATCTTTCCTTCTTGTTTTTCGAAGTGCAATTAAATCTCCGTATTCTTTTGAAGTGGAGTTTTGCATTTCTTCGTTCTTCTAAGCTATCCAATCATTTTCCGTTTGTGGCTGGTTATCACCTTATGATCTTGAGATGTTACCTATAAGTCCACAACAAGCTTATTCTTTCGTTGTTGATTTTCTCAACAACTCCATTCAACCCTTCCTTCTAAGTTCTTGTCATTCCATTCATTCAATTCTCCCGGAGGCATTGCATTGTTCATCTCGTCAAGTGCCATCTCATTGGGTGAAGTTCATGTTCTATTCCTTCCATTTTCAGCCAGAGTGATGTCCAAATTCTTTCGTGCTTATTCTTTTCTGCCTTGTCTAACCGGAGTGGTTGCAGAGTCTATCTTGTTTCCATGAGCATTTGATTCTCGTCATATTCACCTTTTCTCTTTCTACCCGAGTGCTCTCATCTTTGTTCACCTTTTCTCTTGCATTCTTACTTCACCTCATCCTCTTTCTCTTCCGTCTCGTTCCTAAGATCTCGGGACGAGATCTCTTGTTAGTGGAGGAGAGTTGTAACGCCCCGGATTAGATGCGCCAGGTGTCCTCCAGTTATTCGCCGTACTTTCCATGTCATCTGCTTGCGTGTTGCATTTTGACATGTCATCATCTGCATTTCATCTGCATGTTTTTCAAAACTTGCATCCGTTCTAGTTCCGCCGGTTCTCTCCGTTGTCCGTTCGGAGTCCAGACCACATTCGCGCGTGCCCGTCGTCTCCTCAGACCTTGTTTTGTGAGTGGGAGAAAAACGTTCTCGGAATGGGTCGGTATTTGCCGAGTGGCCTTGGTATATCACCAGTAGACCGCCCGTCAAATTTCATTACATTTCGAGGTCGTTTGATGCCCTAATAGTTAACTGCGTAGCCCGAAACCTCCTTCCCGTTGCAGCCCAGCACCCCTCCACCACAGCCCAATAGCCCATCCAAACCCCCTCCATGCTCTCGGTCGTTCGATCACGATCGTGTGGGCGAAAACCACACCTCTTTTGGACTCTCCTAGCTCCCTCTACCTATAAATATGTGCCCCTCCCCGAAATTTCGCGCAGATGAAACCCTAGTCCCGCTCCTCCGCGCCATCAGACATGTCCGCCGCCGTCCAGACGCGTCCGCCACCCCCAGCCACGTCGCCCGGCCAATCATAGGGCGCCACGTCAGCTCCGCCGCCGTCCGCACCCAATCCCACGCTGCCACCTCACCAGCGTCGTCCTCCCACCGCGCCAGGCCCGCGGGGCCCAGATCCAGCCCACGCGAGCCCGCGCGCCACCGCCACCCTTTGCCGCCGCCTCGGATCCGCGACGCCGCCCCGACCCCGCCGGAGGAACTCGTCGCCACCGCCCGAGAGCCTTGTCTCCCGCCGCCGCCCGCCGGCCGCCCTTCGTCGCCGAGCCGCTCCCGCCACCGGAGCCTCGCCGGAGCCTGACCCCGCCACCTCGCCTCCTCTCTCCTCTCCGTGCCGCCCCGCGCCAACCCCGAGTCGCCGCTGTCGCCGCCCGCTCCGGCCTCTCCACCGACCGCCATCGGTCCCCAGGCTCGGCCCCGCCTCGTCCCGCGCTCGCCGGAGCGGCGCCGGGATCCGTCGCCGCCATCGTCCCACTCGGGAGCGGCCTCGTCCCACTCGATGCCTCCAGCGCCCCGCGTGGCCACGGCCCCCCAAGGCCCGGTCCATCACCCTCCGGTCCACCTTCCTATCAGCGTCTGGCCCGTTTGGCCCAAGGTGAGCGCCAGCCCGTTAAACCCCGCTCGTGCGTCGTATAGTAATTTAGCTCCCAGTTCAGACTTGGTAAATTTTCTACAAAGTCCCAGTAATTTTGCATCATGTGTGCATCTTCGTCATGTCATATCTATTTGCATACTACTCCATTTTGTGCGTATGATATATCAAAATGTTTATGGTTCCATTGTGCCATGCTTTTGGAGTACATCTTGACGCCCTAATCATCGTTGCAAGTGCTATATGAAATTAACTGCTGTCTGTTAACAGAACTTGGTGATTTGTCTTTTTCATTGCATTTTGTGTGTGCATTTTATGAGCATGAGATCTACATGTGTTTTGATCTATGTCATTCCATCTACACATTGGTGCAATCAATATATTTTTGTGAGTCTTGTAGTAAGTGCATCGAGCTCGTGAATAGGGTACTTGCTGTTACTATTTTGCTAGGCTGAATCTGCTATATCATGATGTTATGTAAACCTGATTCTACAAGTTGTTCTATGCATAATCTGGAGATGTTCACTAAGGATGTTTTGTTATACATGTCATGCTCTATACATTCATGCCCCTGATTGCACTTATAGCTTTCTGTAGCTTGTTGTAATATTGCTATTGAATTGCTAAATAATGTTGTTGTCAGCTTGTTAACATTAAGTTCAGTTTTGCCATGAGCTTTGCTAGCGATCCATGCACCCTATGAACTTGATATTGTCATGCTTAGCTTCATAAATATGTCATATTACTGTTGGTTGACTTCACATGCCATGTATTTCTCTGAGGTGAGTTGTACAAGCTCAACAACATGCCTACTTATCGTTGTTCCTGCCATGTCTGAATCTATCATATCACTTCTCATGTTTGTATGGGTGCTACCATCTTTTCTGTTGCTCTTTGGAATTAGTTCAGTAAGGGAGTTTTGTTCTTTGTCTTTCGTATTATCATGCCTTGCCTTTTTTTTGCCATGTTAAGTTCCTGTAACATGTTGTTTGATAGCTCTAAACACTGCAACCTGATGTTATTTTTGCTAAGTCTGTAAACTATTATTATTTGCAATCTTGCCATGTCCTATTATTATTTGCAATTTTGCTATTATTATTATTATAGTGTTTTCTAGAGATAGCTCAGTGTTCATGTTTTGTCATGATTTACCTGTACTTCATGCCCATGCCTTTTGTTTTCACGTTGAGATGTTGTACCATATTGTTTTGATGCTTGCTATATGCCTAGTTGCTGTTTTGGACAGCTTGTCCTTTAAACTTGTTTCATGTGTATGTGTTGAACCGTTGCTCCGTTTTGAGTGTGCTGTATATGAAACTTGCTTGATTTTGCATGAAGTTTCATATTATCATGTTGCATCCATGTTTTGAGAGTGTTTGCTTGATGTTTGAATGCATTTTGCATCAATGCCATGTTTAACTTGTTTTGCTCATATCTTCTAGGCCGTAGCTCCGAATTAAATGAACTTTATATGTAACTTGACTAGAATCTCATGTGGATCATCTTGGTGCATCTTAACTTGCTGTTTAACAACTTGAACATAGGGTTCATTCAGTTCCGGACCAATTTCTAAATTTGCATATGAGGACTTACCGGAATTGTTACATGTTGTTTCCGGCCTCATTTAAACTTGCCTTGATATGTTGTTCTTGTTTGCATCATCTCTTGCCATGAGTAGCTTCATGTAGTCTTGTCTTGCATCATACTTGGTTGAGCATCATGTCATGTGTATGTGGGGTGTGTTTACCATGTTGTGTGCTTCTTCTCGATAGTTCCCGTTTCGTTGCGATCGTGAGGATTCGTTCGTCTACGCTTGGTTCGTCTTCGTGGCTTCATATTCTTCATGAACTCGTTCTTCTTCCTAGTGGTATTTCAGGCAAGATGACCGCTACCCTTGCTCACTACTATCATTGCTATGCTAGTTGCTTCGTTATATCGCTATGTTGCGCTACCTATCACTTGTTCTTCAAGCCTCCCAAATTGCCATGTCAGCCTCTAACCTTTTCACCCTTCCTAGCAAACCGTTGCTTCGCTATGTTACCGTTTTGCTCAGCCCCTCTTATAGCATTGTTAGTTGCAGGTGAAGTTGAAGATTGCTCCATGGTGGACAGGATTATATTGGGATATCACAATATCTCTTATTTAATTAATGCATCTATATACTTGGTAAAGGGTGGAAGACCCGGCCTCATGCCTGGTGTTTTGTTCCACTCTTGCCGCCCTAGTTTCCGTCATACCGGTGTTATGTTCCTTGATTTTGCGTTCCTTACGTGGTTGGGTGATTTACGGGCCCCCCTTGATAGTTCGCTTTGAATAAAACTCCTCCAGCAAGGCCCAACCTTGGTTTTACCATTTGCCTCACCTAGCCCTTTTCCCTTGGGAGTCGCGCTCCTGAGGGTCATTTTACCCCCCCCCCCCCCCCGGGCCACTGCTCCTCGGAGTGTTGGTCCAAACTAGAGCACCATGCGGGACCATCCCTTTTCAACTTGGGTTACATCGCTACCTGTACGCTTTGCTTATCCGGTGTGTCCTGAGAACGAGCTACGTGCGACTCCTATCGGGATAGTCGACACATCGGGCGGCTTTGCTGGTCTTGTTTTACCATTGTCGAAATGTCTTGTAAACCGGGATTCCGAGACTAATCGGGTCTTCCTGGGAGAAGGAATATCCTTCATTGACCGTGAGAGCTTGTGATGGGCTAAGTTGGGACACCCCTGCAGGGTATAAACTTTCGAGAGCCGTGCCTGCGGTTATGTAGCAGATGGGAATTTGTTAATATCCGGTTGTAGAGAACTTGACACTTGACTTAACTAAAACGCATAAACCGCGTGTGTAGCCATGATGGTCTCTTTTCGACGGAGTCCGGGAAGTGAACACGGTTTTGGGTTATGTTTGACGTAAGTAGGAGTTCAGGATCACCTCTTGATCATTTCTAGCTTCTCGACCGTTCCGTTTGCTTCTCTTCTCGCTCTTATTTGCATATGTTAGCCACCATATATGCTTAGACTACTGTTGCAACCTCACCACTTATCCTTTCCTTACCCATTAAGATTCGCTAGTCTTGATACCCATGGTAATGGGATTGCTGAGTCCTCGTGGCTCGTAGATTACTACAACAACAGTTGCAGGTACATGTTATGCGATGATCATGACGTGAGAGTGATGTTTGCTTGTTTTGGAGTTCTTCTTCTGCTTCTTCTTCGATGAGGGGATAGGTTCTAGGTCGGCAGCCTGGGCTAGCAGGGTGGATGTCATTTGAGTTTCTGTTTGTGTTTCATCTGTAGTCGGATGGTGCTCTTATGTAAGATGATGTTGTATTCATGTGGCATTGTATGCCTTTTGTATGTATCCCCATCTATTATGTAATGTTGATGTGATGATATCCACCTTGCAAAAGCGTTTCAATATGCGGTTCCATCCTTGGTGGGACCTTCGAGTCTCTTTAGGATAGTATCGCATATTTTGCGTTACATATTGAGCCTGCGCCTGCGATGGGATGTGATAAGATTGCTTGGGCCCACGGGTCAGCCACTCGGAAGCAGTCTCATAAATAGCGACGAGGCTGATGTGAGGCACTGTATACTCCATTCTATCCCCTTCCTCTCTTCTTCTCCACTTCGTTTCTTCCTGCCCCTCGCGCTTCCGCTTGGCTCCCTTAAGCTCCACCGAATACCGCGGCCCTGGAGCACGCTAAGAAGGCGACGGCGGCGGCGAAAGGCAATAAGACGGCGAGGGCTTCGTCGTCGTGGTCCAGTCTTCCGCCTAGTTGGATCCAGGGGGACTGGATCCATTCCACGGTCATGAAGGAGGACTTGGATAATCTTGCTCATGATGGCTTGATTGCTCATGGGTCCTGGAGGTTGCTGGGGGATGAATCCAAGCCCCAGTCACGCGATGGTGAGTGTGTTCTCCTCACCACCCATGTCGAGCGAGGTTTTTCTTTGCCCTCGCACCCATTTTTCGAGGATTCTTGAATTTCTTCGGCGCCCAGATCCACCACTTTCCTCCCAACACAATCTTGTACCTTGCCACGTTCATTTCCATGTATGAAAACTTTCTGGGATGCCATCCGCACTGGGGTCTCTTCAAGCACATATTCACTTGTCATTCTCGGATGGTGAAGAAAGCTAACCCAGACAACGAAAAGACACACGTGACCCAGATGTGTGGGGATTTAGGGATCCAAATGACAGGTAGGAGTTCTTTTCCTCCTGTGACCTTTCCCGAGTCAGTTAGAGGATGGCAATCGACTTGGTTTTATAGCAAGGATATTACGACTCCTGGTCAGTCGACTGGCCTTCTCCCTTTCACGATGGAGAGACTCTGTACCCCTCGTTCACTAGTTGTATCTCTGGAGGAGAAGGAGGAAGTGCAAATGTTAGTCGCGGCCGTCGTTGAGCTAGTGAAAGGTGGAGTGATGGGTATGGATCTGTTGGAGGTGTTCCTCAGTCGACGGATCCAGCCCTTGCAGGCCCGTGATCAGCCCATGTGGATGTACTCGGGTCTAGAAGACACCGCTCGAACCCACCCGGAGGAGGTTAACGAGGAGACGGTGGCTTAGTGGCTCCGGAGCATTACTGGCAACAAGGACACCCTAGGGGGTCCAGGAGGATTCTGCCATTCGACGCCAACAATGCTCTAGGAGAGGTCTGACTCAAATATCCGAGTGTTTTTCCTTTGTTTTGCAGTTGTTCTTGGATCCGACTCATATCCACAACTTTTGTCTTGCAGGTTTTCACCAAGTTGCACCCGATGCCAAACGGAGAGCAATACCAGGAAGGAATTGATAGTGACAGCAAGGGCAGCGATGACCAGTACGGAAAGGACAGTGAAGACGAGAGCGAGGACTCGAGCAGCAGCAACGAAGAAGTCGACTCACCGCCCCGCTCAGAGCGTCGTTCCAAACAGATGCAAGATCCTGCATGGGGGCGTGGCAAAGCTGCTGCATCGAGTGCCAAGGTTTTGAAACGCACTCGAACATCGACTCCCGAGCAATCGAAGAAGGCTGCGAAACAAGCCAAAGTTGCCCCACCCAAGCTTCGGAAGGCCTTGCCTAGGATCAAGGTGGCTATGCCCATGACTTCAGCATAAGAATTTCTTCCTTATGTTCTTCTGTGTTATTGTGAACTCGTTTGCTTGCTTGACCGAGTGAAATCTGAAACTTTCAGTGCTGCTACTTCTGCAACATCCATGGACATTGACAAGGATCATGGTGATGCGGAAACTACAGATGTGGCCACCTCTTGCGCAGGTATGGTTTCATAACTATGCATATGCACTGTTAATGAACTTTTGAGGCGACTGAAATTTCTCTGTCGAGTGTTTCCAGCACCAACGAATATTATTCAACTCCCTGATGATGAGGAGGAGGATGTGCCTCCGAAGAATGCTTGGAGGAGAGGCAGAACTTTGAGGAGGAGGGTGCCTGGAGCCAGAATGCCTCGCTCGTCATCTGAACCTGTGGTCCAACAAGTCAACGATCCAGTACGGGCTTTAATCTCCTTTGCCAATCCTTTGTCGACTGACCAACCTTCGGTGTCGATTGTTCAGGCCTCAGAACCAATTGCACAAGTTCAGGCTTCTACTCCAGCAGCCCCGTCACCTGTTCCATCATCTCTCATGTTTGATGTGCATCCCGTCCCAGAGGACCAAGTAGGTGTTGGGAACGTAGTAATTTCAAAAAATATTCCTACGCACACGCAAGATCATGGTGATGCATAGCAACAAGAGGGGATAGTGTCGTCCACGTACCCTCGTAGACCGTAAGCGGAAGCATTATGACAACGCGGTTGATGTAGTCGTACGCCTTCATGATCGATCGATCCTAGTACCGAACGTATGACACCTCTGCGATCTGCACATGTTCAGCTTGGTGACATCCCACGAACTCCGGTCCAGCAAAGTGTCGAGGGAGAGTTTCCTCAGCACGACGGCGTGATGATGGTGATGATGATGCTACCGACGCAGGGCTTCGCCTAAGCACCGCAATGATATAACCAATGTGGATTATGGTGGAGGGGGGCACCGCACACGGCTAAGAGAGATCAATGATCAACTTGTGTGTCTTGGGGTGCTCCCCTGCCCCCGTATATAAAGAAGCAAGGGGGAAGGCGGCCGGCCTAGGAGGAGGGCGTGCCATGGGGGGAGTACTACTCCTAACACTACTAGGGAAAAGGCTAGCAGCAGCGCGGGTTTTAGATGTATCAGTAGCGCGGGGACATGCGCTACTAATAAGGCGCTACAGCTAACATATAGCAGTAGTGCGTGCTCACCGGCGCTACTGCTACACAAGTGTAGCAGCAGCGCTGTTTGCGGAAGCTCGCTACTGCTAGTAGCTCTAGCGCTTTTTACCTTGACGCGCTACTGCTACCGCGGCGCTGCTGCTAACTTTTGTACACTCGCTACTGCTAATTTAAGTAGGTTTTTTTGTTATTTTTTTGGCATATTTGTTTTTGTATTTGAACAGGCTTTATAGAAGAATCTTTAGCACATAGAAATGTCATCTTGATACACCTACAAATGTCTGCGAGACCACAAATGTAATCATAGCATGTACATACAAATAGTCTCATCATAATCATCATCCAACACAAAGTGATATCTTGTCATCATCTCAAAAATAGCGATACATACAAGTCTCGAATAGTTGCAACTACAACAACGTCATCCATCTAAACAAAGGTATACGCAAGAAGTGCTATCACTATGAGTGAGAGCGGAACTATGCAGTACATGAGGTGGTGGTTACGAGTCCTCTCTCACGCTAGCGTGAACCTCAAGTAACTAGCTTATCCTTCTTGTCTGCTTTTGAAGCCTTTATGGCTGGCGCCCATGAACCCATTCACTTGCGCCTGACACTCATGCCACTTGTTGTACACCCCCGAAACCTTCCCTTTGTACACGACATAGCAATTCCATCTCGCCATCAAGAAACTAGGTACCTGTTAGAGATGCATGTTCATGAAGAGGATGTACAATCATATATATGCAACAAAATATACTAGAGCAACACTGAAAAAGAAAGGATTAGCAACTAGATGCAACATACAGTATGCAAATTAATTAACTAAAGGTATGCAGGTCATCGTACGCAAACTAACAAAGTAGCGTTACGCAAGTTTGGCATGGACCGTGGACATCACAAAGTTTCATCGCTACAAGAAGTATACAAGTTCAACCGACACATATCATCATCATCGGCATCATAAATCACTCGAAGTTCCATCCTTCCATATCATCGAGGACGAACCCTAGCTTCTTGAACGGCATGAGGTCTAGACGTTGCATGCCTATGCGAGTTCGGACGTCAGCTCATCGACGACTTCTTTCATGATGATCGTCGCAATGTCGCTTTGGATGCGAAAGAAGTCATCTCTAAGTTTATAATCCGCTTCTCCATGAGATTCTAGCCACTTGTGGATACGATCATCATTTCCGCTGTTAATGCGAAGCTTTTGGTGATCCGTGTTGAACTGAATCATGAGATGGACGATGTAGAATCCATCCTTCTTGCTTGGTTTTGGGACATGGATGCA
Source organism: Triticum aestivum (assembly GCF_018294505.1). Taxonomy (NCBI): domain Eukaryota; kingdom Viridiplantae; phylum Streptophyta; class Magnoliopsida; order Poales; family Poaceae; genus Triticum; species Triticum aestivum. The sequence goes on along the minus strand of NC_057807.1, from coordinate 665,144,319 downwards.
GGAGAAGTTAGTTTTATGCGCGAAACCCATCTTCTTGTTCCTTTGTTTCTTGATATGCACGTGGCCACCTCTAAAGCTGAAGCCTTGGAGAGCATCATCTAGAATATTCATTATGTGGGTGTAGTCTTTTTTCTCGTAGTCTCTGGAAGGGTCAAAATACACGGCGTGGGAGACTTGCGGGTAAAGAACGATAAGGACGGCACGCCCGTTGCTGCGGGGAAAAGACACCTCAAATTATTCCCCATATGAGAGAGAAGTAATGATTGAAATGTACGAAACGGTTGTCCGAAACTGACTTACTTTGGATGATAAGGCACGAGGACAATTTCCCGGTCCTTATTCTGTACCATGAAGTTTTGGAGGTACTCCCTAGCAGTTTCACGCTCAAAGTCGCCGAGACTCAAGAAAGACTCGTGCATGTAGTACGAATCCGCCACACAGATTTGCGAGACTTCTTCACTCTTCACGACGGAGCTCATATGTAGCGCAAAAAGGCGGACGATAGTAAAATCAAGCCGCCTTGTTAGAAACATCTCAAAGATATGGTCAAACCGCAGGAAGAACACCTCCGCGGGCCGTGTGTCGACGTAGCACTTCCCCTCAGGCACACGAGCCGCATATGTCGGATATCCTAGATCCTTTGAGGCTAGTAGGCTTTTCTCAATCGACAGCACATGGTCGTGCAGTCTCCTGAGATCCCCTGATAGTGCCTCCAGCGGTTTCGGCGGTAGCATCGGCTCGCCCGTGAGATGGAACATGACCGCACTTTTCACGGGTACACGCTCTTCAGAATGCATCTTCTGGCTGCTATGTGCTTTGGCTTGTTTGGAGACAGTTACCTTCCCCGATCTCTTCCTCTCCTTTTTCTTGGGCACACCTTCCAGACCCTTCCTTAACCCCTGCCCCAGTGTTCCCGGGCTAAGTACTGTACGACCCTCGCGCCCGACTAGTTGAGCCTATGTTGAGGCGGCATCTTCATGCATGTCCTGTGAGGATTTCATGAAGAGAGACTTTTTGCAATCCATGGTACGACCCTGCCCGGGCATATCATCCATATCCTCATTAGCAAGCTGATAGCCCGATTCGTCATATGGTTGACTCATCATATCTATGTCACAGTCATACGCGTTTGTATTGAGGTAATCCATAGGGTAGACCTCTGTCTCATCATCCATTCTCTGTTCTACAGGAGAAATTACATCAACCAGTACTATTGCACCCCCTTCATCATGTCGTTCGCCGCTCTCACCCGGCACTACAGGTGCTGGTAATTGCATAGGCGGGGTGGTGTTCTTCGCACATGCTTGTTGATGTGTGGTAGTTATTGGTGTGCTCTCGGCCGGCTCCAGACGAATAAGAATCTTCGGCCATAGCAGCACCCAATTCTTGCAGCTTCCAATCCGCGGCGGGGTCTCGTCGTCTGCTCCCGCATGCTGTACTGGAGGAGGAAAATCCTCGTGCCCCAATTTCACACTGGTCAAGCTAACCCTGAAGTGCCAAGCGGGGATCGGCTGGTTGTGGAACGTGCGTTGAGAGGGGTCCATTATCATCCCCTGTCCCACGTCCACCTTCTCGCCTTTGATCAAGTAGAGTATGGTGCACGGGGTTTCTTTCGCCTACAAACACATATGTCTGTGGCGTAAAACAACCGAAAGGCAACAAAAATGGAATATTATATATATATATATATATATGTTGGTGCGACATGTAATTACCATGACGGCGTCGAGCTCAGCCAAATACGAAGGCCCACCTAGCGCGCCTGAGACTGAGGACGGGCTGCTATGAGTGGGAGCGGCTGCGAGAGGAGGCCCGATTGCGTGAGCAAGTGATGGTGCGATGGTGTTGTTGTTCATGGAGTTGCTCCCGACGAAACTGGGCATCGGGAAATCATGTACCGTCTTGTCTGGATTTTCCTTCGCCCAGTTGATGATAACTGGAACCAAGTTAGTAGCGAAATCATTTCTGCAGGCAGTTACAGCTGCATTGACTGCCTGCTGTAGCAACTCATATTTGTCCTCGGCTGCTTTTTCGCGTCCTCAGCTGCTTTTTTCTCGACCGCAAGCTTCACCTTCGTGTCGATGTCCGCCTGACTAAACTCCGTTTTCAGCTTCTTGGCCTCCGGGCCATCGTTGTAAAACACCTTCCACACGGCGCCGTCTCCAGCGCTGTGCACACGACCATATTGCAGCCGCTGATCCAAAGGGAGTCCCTTAAGTTCGTTCAAGGCCCGGTTGAGAGGGGTGTCCCACTTGGGCCTCATCGGAGAAGTAGGGCTTTCGGCTGCAAGCTGGTGTTGCTTCTCTAGTAGTCTAATCAATTTCCTTGTGATCTTGTCCATGTAAAAAAGCTTTTTCTCCTTGTCCCACTTGTAGCGGGCCCTGATGAAGTCATTCTCCAAGGTGTTGGTGAACTTCGCGAAGGGGTCTGGGAGACCCGCGGCTTCATGTTCCGCGTCCTCCTTATCCCATATGGGCCTTTTACCGAGGTAGCCACGACTTCCGAGGCGATGCTTCCCTGTGTTCCTTTGCTGAAGGCTCTTGAATTTCGCAGCCTTAGCCTTGGCTGCCTCGCTAGCGCAAGTGTCCTTGAACTTTTCCAACTCCTCTTCCGTAAGTGTCGGATTTTCCTCCAGAATCTTGGACAGGGGTTCATCAGCCTCAATAGCTCATTTCACCCTCGTTTTCCAGGAGGCCAAATCATTGCTGAACATGCCCATGGCGTGATTGTTAATCTTTTTCATCTTCGGATCATCCCACGGTTGTTCTATGTTATCATCCCGGCCGGGGAACTTGAATCTCTTGTGCAACTTTGTTAGGAGCAACTACATCAAATGTTCTTTACTCCTTAAGTCATCATCGCTGATGCTCGCGCATTCCCGTAGGATGCATCCTACTTGGTTCCCATAGCACTTGCGAGGTTCTTCCGGCTCTAACGGCTCAAACTTGCCAAGTGCCATCTTTGTGATCACAAGTCGTCCAATCCCTAGTTTGTTAGGTTTTCGTATCCTCTGCTTCTTATGCTTCCTCTTTTCGGTAGCGGCATCGGGGCCGGTACCTTCCCCACCGGTACCTTCCCCACCGGTCTCGGTGCCGCCATCGGTGCCGGCGCTATCGGTGTCGATGTCGGCGTCAGTACCATCATCGAGGCCGACCTGCAAACCTTGCTTAGTAGTCAAATAGTCGAGGTACTCTTGTTCACCCTCATAATCCATCTCGTTTGCATCTTGGTCAGAAGGCCCAGTTTTTTCGTTGTTCGACATGTTTCCTATGATTAAGTGTCCTCATTTATTTCTAAAAGTATGAATAAATGAGAAATGACATAAAAAGAAATCTATGTGCTAGCACTCGATATGCCAACTATGTAGCACAAAATCATGCCTTTATTCATGGGAAATTTTGGCATGACCTTTGCTAAAAAATGGACATATCGAGCGCCTGAAATTAACCGGAACGGAAATGAATCAACATTCCGGCGTAACATAGGCCACTCGGATCATTTTCCAAACATGACATGTCCAAAACATGACATATGCACATATCACATGTCCAGTTCAAATTTGCACATATCACATGTCCAGTTCAAATTTTGAAACCTAGCTAAATTCATAACTAAATAGATAACCTAATTAACATACTGCCCTAACTAAAACCTAATTAAATTAACCGAAGAACCCTAGCAGAGAGAGGGGGGGGGGTTACAGAGGGTGCAGGGGCGAGGAGGCAGGCCCGACGACGGCCAGGAGGGGAGAGGAGGGAGGCGAGGGCCGACGGGTCGGGGGCGAGCGCGCCGGGGTCGGGGGCGAGCGCCAGTGCCGGGGTCGGGGGCGAGGGCCGGGTCGAGGGCGAGCGCCGGGGTCGGGGTAGGGGGCGAGGGCTGGGTCGGGGGCGAGCGCCGGGGCCGGGTCGGGCGCGGCGGTGCGACGGGGGAGAGTGGGGATTTTTTGGGGGGGGGGAAGGCGGGATGAAGCAGGACGGGTGAGAATTTTGGGTTATGTGGACATAGCAGTAGCGCATTTGCACGAAAAGCACTGCTACTACCTTCAGTAGCTGTAGCGCTTTATACGAATTTCGCTTCTACTAACTTCAGTATCTGTAGCGATTTAGGCAAAACGCGCTGCTACTATCTGTAGCAAGCTCTCAAGGACATTCTTACAGATATGCATTTGATCAAGGCAATGAGGTGTATCGAGTTTGTGCCAGTACTCCAACTCCCAGAACACAAACCTCGTCTTCCATACCTTCAGCAGCGGCTCCGGTGCCTTTCTCATCGTCTTTCCCGGCGCGGGGCACTCCTTCCAGTTTTTCAACAGCTCATCGATTTCGGCACCGCTCCGCTTACGTGGAGGTCCTCGATGCTTAGCGTGACCATTGAATAGATCTCCACGGTTTCTCCACGGGTCATCCTGTTCAAGTCATCTTCGATGCCCCATGTACACAATTTTCCCAGACCCGCCATCTTTCCTTGACGTTAGCTGCTGAGACGTTGTATCATCCATGCACCGCGTGCGTGCGCAATATCCATGGCACACCTGGCCTGCCACATATCCGTAACCGAGATAGTCCTGCACTGTCGTGATCTGCGCAGCTCTCGTGTTGAAATACTCACCTTTGCTGGCGTCCCATGTCTTGGCCGGTGTTTTCCGTAACGTGTCTAACTCCTCTTGAAGTAGTCCCAGATACAAATTAATATTATTTCCTGGTTGTTTCGGCCCTTGAATAAGCATGCTCATGTGAATGTACTTCGATTTCATGCACAACCAGGGGGGAGGTTGTACATCCATACAAACATGGGCCATGTGCTATGGTTGGTGTTCTGGTTGCCAAACGGATTCATGCCATCGGTACATGCGCTGAGCACGATGTTCCTTGCATCACATTCAAAATACCGATAGAAGCTGTTCAACGCTCTCCACTGGCTTCCATCCTTTACGTGTCTCAGCTTTGGATCATCTCCATCATCGGGCTTCTTCCTCTCCGCGTGCCAGCGCATTAGCTTTGCTTCCTTGGGATCTACAAAATACCTCTGGAGACGGGGAGTGATCGGTAAATACCATACAACTTTCTGGGGACATTTCTTCCCGGCCTTCTTGTATCGAGAAGCATTGAACACCGGACAGCTTGTTTTTTCCGCGTGCTCCTTCCGATAAATTATGCAATCGTTGATGCATGCATGGTATCTAACGTGTGGCAGATCAAGAGGTCACACGATCTTCTTGGCCTCATCAACACTAGTAGGACATAGATTACCCGCGGGAAGAACATCCTTTAGGTACTTGAGATGCTCATCGAGGCTAGTGTCGGTCCATTTGTTTTTAGCCTTCGTCTTCAGGAGTTGGAGCGTGAACTCAAGCGGGTCACCTCGGGATTGCAACCATCATACAATGGAGTGTTCGAGTCTACCACCAGTTGCTCTAGCTTAGCCTCCTCTCTAGAAGCAACTCTCTCAGTACTCGTCTCCTTGCGAAGCAATGCTTGAACATGAGGGTCCCGCACAATTGAACTTAGTACCGACGAACTCTGCTGCGTGGAGTCCATGTCGTTCTCTCCGCCGCCATGTTCGGCCCCTTCTCCTCCGCCACGTCCGGCCCCTTCTCCTCCGCCATGTCCGGCCTCTTCCCCGCCGCCATTATCGATCATCTCTTCGTCTTGCCCCGTGTCATCATTGCCTGCCCCGTCAGCATCCTCAACATCGTCATCCTCATCTTCAATTATCCACCGCGTATAGCCATCCATGAAACCAGTCATGAGCAGGTGCGCTTCGACACGACCACCGTCATGGGGGTCGAGCCAAACTATTCCTTTGCATTTCCGACACGGACATAAAACCTCTGTCCGGTTATTTTCTTTCATGTCCTGCACCGCCGACCGCAACCACCTGTCCACCATCATTCCACTGACCATCGTCAACTCTGCACGGTAATAATAAACAAATTGATTATAAAAATTCATGCATGCATCAAAGTCATACAAAAATTTGGCATGACCTTCCCTAAAAATAGGACATATATGGATCTAGAGTTTGCCCGGAATTCGCCGAAACGGAAATAAATCGACATTTCGGCAAAACATAGGCAACTCAAAAGCACAATTTGGCATGCCACACACACAATTTCCTCAAACATATCACACACACATTAACATATTTTCATTTTGCAAAAGCATGAAATTTTCATCACCTCTATCTCGATCGAGATCGAGCACACGGTGGAGATGATGTTGTAGGGAGATCAAAAGTGCACAAAGCTCTTCTTGAGAAAGATAGATCTAGTTAGGGGGCAAATAGGTCACTTAACTAAATGCTACATCTACCTAGCTAGCTAATTTGGGAGGAGACAACTAGGGGAAAGCAAAACGAGAAAGGAGATGCATTAATGGAGGTGATGTAGTTAGGTAGGAGTAATGAAGAGAGAGAAAGGTGGATAGAAGAGAAAGAGTAATGGGGGAGAAGTATTGAGGAAGAAGAAGAGTGAGAGTGGGAGCATGTGGGGGAGGTAGGGGAAGGGAAGAGAGGAGGGGGAGGGGAGGCACGGGTGGGGAAAGGTGGTGGGTTGGTGCGGGTTAGCAGTAGCGCGGGTGAAGAAACGCGCTGCTGCTAAAGAATTAGCAGCAGCGCGCTTTGGGCAACGGCGCTACTGCTAACAGTGACAAAAAAGTTTGCCAATTTGAAATGTAGCAGCAGTGATCCCAGTAAAAGCGGGCTACTACTGCTAAATGGAGCTCGGTGAACACCGCTGGTGGATATTTGTAGCAGCGCGGTTTACGCAGAGCGCGCTACTGCTAAAAACGTATCAGCAGCGAGTTTCCCGCACACTCTCTACTACTAATTAGCAGCAGCGCTCCATTTTGAGCCGCGCTGTTGCTAAGATTCTGTGTATAGGCTTTTCCCTAGTAGTGTAACGGGAGTAGGACTCCCCTTTCCTAGTAGGAGTAGGAGAAGGGGAAGGGAAGGAGAGGACGAGAAGGAAGAAGGGGGCACCGCCCCTCCCCCTACTCCAATTCAGACTAGGCCTGAGGGGGCGTGCGGCCTAGCCCTAGCCAGCCCCTCTCTCTCTCTCCCTAAAGCCCATTATGGCCCATATACTCCCCGGGGGGGTTCCGGTGAACCCCGGAATCCTTCCGGTGTTCGAACATAACCTTCCATTATATCAATCTATATGTCTCGAGCATTTCGAGACTCCTCGTCATGTCCGTGATCTCATCCGAGACTCCGAACAACCTTTGGTACATCAAAACACATAAACTCATAATATAAATCGTCACCGAATGTTAAGCGTGCGGACCCTACGGGTTCGAGAACTATGTAGACATGACCGAGACACATCTCCGGTATAATAACCAATAGCGGAACCTGGATGCTCATATTGGCTCCTACATATTCTACGAAGATCTTTATTGGTCAAACCGCAAAACAACATACGTTGTTCCCTTTGTCATCGGTATGTTACTTGCCCGAGATTCGATCGTCGGTATCACCATACCTAGTTCAATCTTGTTACCGGTATGTCTCTTTACTCGTTCTGTAATGCATCATCCCGCAACTAACTCATTAGTCACATTGCTTGGAAGGCTTATAGTGATGTGCATTACCGAGAGGGCCCAGAGATACCTCTCTGACAATCGGAGTGACAAATCCTAATCTCGATCTATGTCAACTCAACAAACACCATCGGAGACACTGTAGAGCACCTTTATAGTCACCCAGTTACGTTGTGACGTTTGGTAGCACACAAAGTGTTCCTCTGGTATTCGGGAGTTGCATAATCTCATAGTCATAGGAACATGTATAAGTCATGAAGAAAGTAATAGCAATATACTAAACGATCAAGTGCTAAGCTAACGGAATGGGTCAAGTCAATCACAACATTATCCAATGATGTGACTCTGTTAATCAAATGACAACTCATGTCTATGGCTAGGAAACAAAACCATCTTTGATTCAACGAGCTAGTCAAGTAGAGGCATACTAGTGACACTCTGTTTGTCTATGTATTCACACATGTACTAAGTTTTCGGTTAATACAATTCTAGCATGAATAATAAAAATTTATCATGAATTAAGGAAATAAACAATAACTTTATTGTTGCCTCTAGGGTATATTTCCTTCAGTCTCCCACTTGCACTAGAGTCAATAATCTAGTTCACATCACCATGTGATTTAATACAAATATTCACATCTATATGTGATTAACACCCATAGCCCACATCGTCATGTGACCAACTCCCAAAGGATTTACTAGAGTCAATAATCTAGTTCACGTCACTATGTGATTAACACCCAAAGAGTACTAAGGTGTGATCATGTTTTGCTTGTGAGAGAAGTTTAGTCAATGGGTCTGTCACATTCAGAGCCGTATGTATTTTGCAAATATTCTATGTCTACAATGCTCTGCATGGAGCTACTCTAGCTAATTGCTCCCACTTGCAATATGTAACTAGATTGAGACTTAGAGTCATCTGGATCGGTGTAAAAGCTTGCATCGACGTAACTCTTTACGACGAACTCTTTATCACCCCCATCATCGAGAAACATTTCCTTAGTCATCACTAAGGATAATTTTTACCGTTGTCCAGTGATCTACTATTAGATCACTATTGTACCCCCTTGCCAAACTCATGGCAAGGTACACAATAGGACTGGTACACAGCACAACATACTTTATAGAACCTATGGTTGAGGCATAGGGAATGACTTTCATTCTCTCTCTATCTTCTGCTGTGGTCGAGCTTTGAGTCTTTCTCAGCTTCACACCTTGCAACACAGGCAAGAACTCCTTCTTTGACTGTTCCATTTTGAACAACTTCAAAAACTTGTCAAGGTATGTACTCATTGAAAAAACTTATCAAGTGTCTTGATCTATCTCTATAGATCTTGATGCTCAATACGTAAGCAGCTTCACCGAGGTCTTTCTTTGAAAACTCCTTTCAAACACTCCTTTATGCTTTCCATAAAATTCTACATCATTTCCGATCAACAATATGTCATTCACATATACTTATCAGAAAGGCTATAGTGCTCCCACTCACTTTCTTGTAAATACAGCTTCACCGCAAGTCTGTACAAAACTATATGCTTTGATGAACTTATCAAAGTGTATATTCCAACTCCGTGAGGCTTGCATCAGTCCATAAATGGATCGCTAGAGCTTGCACATTTTGTTAGCACCCTTCTAGTGCATCATATACAACTCTCTTTAATAAATATTCATTTAAGGAATGCAATTTTTATATCCATTTGCCAGATTTCACAAAATATGGCAATTGCTAACATGATTCGGACGGATTTAAGCATCACTAAATTTGAGAAAATCTCATTGTAGTCAACACCTTGAACTTGTCGAAAAACCTTTTATGACAAGTCGAGCTTTGTAGATAGTAACACTACTATCAACGTCCGTCTTCCTCTTGAAGATCCATTTATATTCTATGGCTTGTCGATCATCGGGCAAGTTCACCAAAGTCCATACTTTGTTCTTATATATGGATCCCATCTCAGATTTCATGGCTTCAAGCCATTTCGCGGAATTTGGGCTCATCATTGCTTACTCATAGTTCGTAGGTTCATCATGGTCTAGTAACATGACTTCCAGAACAGGATTACCGTACCACTCTAGTGCAGACCATACTCTGGAAGACCTACGAGGTTCGGTAGTAACTTGATCTGAAGTTTCATGATCATCATCATTAGCTTCCTCACTAATTGGTGTAGGAATCACTGGAACTAATTTCTGTGATGAACTACTTTCCAATTCGGAAGAAGGTATAATTACCTCATCAAGTTCTACTTTCCTCACAGTCACTTCTTTCGAGAGAAACTCCTTCTCTAGAAAGGTCCATTCTTAGCAACGAATATCTTGCCCTCAGATCTTGTGATAGAAGGTGTACCCAACAGTTTCTTTTGGGTATTCTATGAAGACACACTTCTCCGATTTGGGTTCGAGCTTATCAAGTTGAAGCTTTTTCACATAAGCATCACAACCCCAAACTTTAAGAAACGACAACTTTGGTTTCTTGGCCAAACCACAGTTCATAAGGCATCGTCTGAACGGATTTTGATGGTGCCCTATTTAAAGTGAATGCAATTGTCTCTAATGCATAACCCCAAAACGATAGTGGTAAATCGGTAAGAGACATCATAGATCGCACCATATCCAATAAAGTGCGGTTACGATGTTCGGACACACCATAACGCTGTGGTGTTCTAGGTGGCATGAGCTATGAAACTATTCCACATTGTTTTATATGAAGGCCAAACGCATAAGTCAAATATTCTCCTCCATGATCAGATCGTAGAAACTTTATTTTCTTGTTACGATGATTCTCCACTTCACTTTGAAATTCTTTGAACTTTTCAAATGTTTCAGACTTGTGTTCACTAAGGAGATATACCCATATCTGCTCAAATCATCTGTGAAGGTCAGAAAATAACGATGCCCGCCACGAGCATCAACACTCTTTGGACCGCATACATCGATATGTATTATTTCCAATAAGTCACTAGCTCGTTCCATTGTTCCAGAGAACGGAGTTTTAGTCACCTTGCCCATACGGCACGGTTCGCAAGCATCAAATGATTCATAATCAAGTGATTACAAAAGTCCATCTTTATGGAGTTTCTTCATGCACTTTATACCGATATGACCCAAACGAGAGTGCCACAAATATGTTGCACTATCATTATCAACTATGCATTTTTTGGCATCAATATTATGAATATGTGTATCACTACGATCAAGACTCAATAAACCATCAACATTGGGTGTATGACCATAGAAGGTTTTATTCATGTAAATAGAATAACATTTTATTCTCTGTTTTAGACGAATAATCGTATTGCAATAAACATGATCTAATCATATTTATGCTTAACGCAAACACCAAATAACATTTATTTAGGTTCAACACTAATCTCGAAAGTATAGGGAGTGTGCGATGATGATCATATCAATCTTGGAACCACTTCAGACACACACCGTCACTTTACCCTCAACTAGTGAAAGTGCAACTATCCCTAGGTGGTTTTGGTAATTCATAACAACATATAGCTCATTGAGTTAATGCTATTCCAAGACTATTATTTCAGGAAAGCTCAATGAATGGCATGGCATGGATGATGAAAGTGGATCCCTCAAAATATCAAGGACAAAGGATTGGCTCAAGCTCAAAAGCTCAAGACTCTTCATTTTACATTTTAGTGATCCAAGATCACATTGAGTCTATAGGAAAAGCCAATACTATCAAGGAGGGATGAGGTGTTGCTTAATGAGCCTCTTGCTTCATGTCCTTAGTGATATGCTCCAAATACCCTCAACTACTTTCTCACATCCTCATATGACCTAAACCTAAAGCCAAAATCGGTCACACCAATTCTTTCTATCCGGCGCCACCGAGTTCATATGTCATAGCCACTGCCATAAACCCTAGGCAAATCGGTCTTACCGATAGGGATCTCGGTCTCACCGAGATGGGATTGTAATCTCTCTGTTTCCCTTCGTAACGTTTCGGTCTAATCGAAGTGAGCGATCGGTCCCACCGAGATTGCAATGTAAACTCTCTGTTTCCCTTTTGTAACATTTCTGTTTCACCGAAAAGAGCAAATCGGTCCCACCGAGTTTACCTGACCAACTCTCGGGTTAGCTAATTACCAAAATCGGTCTCACCGAGTTTGTGTAATCGGTCTCACCGAGATTATGTTATGCCCTAACCCTAATCATATCGGTCCTACCGAGTTGCATGTCGGTCCCACCGAAAACCCTAACGGTCACTAGGTTTACTAAATCGGTCTGACCGAGTTTGTTGATTCGGTCCCACCGAGTTTGCTAAATTGTGTGTAACGGTTAGATTTTGTGTGGAGGCTATATATACCCCTCCACCTCCTCTTCATTCATGGAGAGAGCCATCAGAACAAACCTACACTTCCAACTTACCATTTCTGAGAGAGAACCACCTACTCATGTGTTGAGGCCAAGATATTCCATTCCTACCATATGAATCTTGATCTCTAGCCTTCCCCAAGTTGCTTTCCACTCAAATCTTCTTTCCACCAGATCCAAATCCTATGAGAGAGAGTTGAGTGTTGGGGAGACTATCATTTGAAGCACAAGAGCAAGGAGTTCATCACCAACGCACCATTTGTTACTTCTTGGAGAGTGGTGTCTCCTAGATTGGCTAGGTGTCACTTGGGAGCCTCCGACAAGATTGTGGAGTTGAACCAAGGAGTTTGTAAGGGCAAGGAGATCGCCTACTTCATGAAGATCTACCGCTAGTGAGGCAAGTCCTTCGTGGGCGACGGCCATGGTGGGATATACAAGGTTGCTTCTTCGTGGACCCTTCGTGGGTGGAGCCGTCCGTGGACTCGCGCAACTTTTACCCTTCGTGGGTTGAAGTCTCCATCAACGTGGATGTACGATAGCACCACCTATCGGAACCACGACAAAAACATCTATGTCTCCAATTCCGTTTGAATCCTCCAAACCCTTCCCTTTACTTTCTTGCAAGTTGCATGCTTTAATTTCCGCTGCCTATATACTCTTTGCATGCTTGCTTGATTTGAGTGATGATTGCTTGACTTGTCCAAAGATTGCTAAAATCTGCCAAACTCTAAAATTTGGAAAAGGTTAAGTTTTAAATTGGTCAAGTAGTCTAATCACCCCCCTCTAGACATACTTCAAGGTCCTACAAGTGGTATCAGAGCTTTGGTCTCCATTTGCTTTGATTCCCATGGATTTTGGTGGTCATAGCCTTGGTTTCACAACCTAGTAGAGTATGGCGTCTAGCAAGGGAAATTATCACCGTAGAGGTCCTTACTTTGATGGCACTAATTTTGCTAGTTGGAAACATAAGATGAAAATGCATATTCTCGGACATAACCCCGCCATTTGGGCTATTATTTGTATTGGCTTGCAAGGTGACTTCTTTGATGGGAGAGAGCCGAACCGTGAAGCTAATGCGGAAGAATTGAAGATGCTGCAATACAACGCTCAAGCTTGTGATATCATCTTCAACGGATTGTGCCCCGAAGAATTCAGCAAAATCAGTCGTCTTGAGAATGCAAAGGAAATTTCGGATACTTTGATTGATATGCATGAAGGTACTGACTCCGTCAAGGAATCCAAGTTGGATGTGCTCCAAAGTCAGCTTGACAAGTTCAAGATGAAGGATGGTGAAGGTGTTGGTGAAATGTACTCTAGGCTTGCTCTTATCACAAATGAGATTGCCGGCTTAGGGAGTGAAGAGATGACCGACAGATTCATCATCAAGAAGATCCTAAGAGCATTGGATGGAAAGTATGATACCGTGTGCACATTGATCCAAATGATGGCAAACTACAAAGATCTCAAGCCAACGGAAGTCATTGGAAGAATTGTTGCTCATGGGATGTCACTCAAGGATAAGGAAGAACTTCACAACAAGTCAAGTGGTGCTTACAAAGCCTCATGTGAAGCCCCCACATCATCAAGTGAGAAACAAACCTTCAATGAAGAATTGAGCTTAATGGTGAAGAACTTCAACAAATTCTACAAGAGTAGAAGCAAAGAAAGAAGCCCCAAGTCAAGGTCATACAATGACAAAAGATCTTCTAGTCGAGAGCACAATTGCTTCAATTGTGGGAGACCCGGACACTACTCCAATGAGTGTACGGCACCCTACAAAAGAAGAGAAGATTCTCCAAAAAGAAGAAGCAAAAGAGAAGAATCACCACCAAGAGAGAGGAGGAGTAGAGATGTCGTTATGAACGAAGACCCTCACGGAGAAGCAAGGATTCAGAAAGGAAGGACAAGTCATCAAGGAGCTACACAAAACAAAGACATCAAGCTCAGTTTGTGAATGGCTATTCGGCTCCGACTCCGACCATCACTCTGAGAGAAGCTATCACTCCGACTCCGAATATACTCAAGATGAAGGTGTTGCCGGTCTAGCACTTGTGTCAACCAACTCCAACGACATATTTGACTCACCAAATGAAGGAATTGGAAGATGCTTCATGGCCAAAGGTCCAAAGGTAACACAACCCGAGTATGTTGATTTCAATAGTGATGAAGATGACTTGCTAGGTGATGATGATTTACTTGTTGACAACTCTAGTGATGAATACTATGATGAAACATCAATTAATCAGGATAAAACGAATGACAATGATAAGGAGAATATTGAGCTTCTAACTAAAGAACTAAACACTCTTAAGTTAGCTCATGAAACTATCTTCGAAGATCATCGAGAACTTTTAAGGGCTCATGAGAAGTTACGCTTTGAAAAGCTCGATCTTGAGCAAGAAAATAGCTTATTGAAGGGAATTATAGAGAAAGGTGTATACAAGAGCCTTGCCGGGAGTAAGCAATTCGAGGAAATTGTACGCAAGCAAGGAAGGGACCGGAAGAATCAAGGTGTTGGTTTTGAACGAAAGTTCAATGCCAATGGAGTTGATTGGGAAGAAGATCAATACCCCAAGATGAAGTTTGTTCCTCAACAAGAGAAGTATGATCCCACTTCCTTCAAGGGAACACAAGCTCAAGATGATCTTCCACCACAAGACCACAAGAACAAAGGCAAGGACAAGCTTCAAGAGGAGATTGATGCATTTGAAGAAGCACCTAAGGCCTTGGTCAAGTGGGTTCCCAAGACTACGTCAAGTTCTACTTCATCAAGTACAACTACAACTCCCAGGATTCCCATCAAGATGATGTGGATACCGAAGAAGAAGAACTAGAGAGTTCTTGAGGGAGACTCCGCCAACATTCTTCACTCATATCATTATGGCGAGGACAAGTGCAAACAACTTCCACATCTTGCACTAGTTCAAGGAGTCACAAGCCCTCATGTTGGTAAGGCAAGGGACAAGGTAACCTAATTATTTCATGGACATCATCTTGTGTGTGCATCACTCTATGTCTATGCATATCCTTGTTTGTTCCTTGTGGGACTAACCCATGTAGGTATGTTGAAAGTGAAACTCACTCCAAAGGATTGCTCCAAATGATCTACATCAACATTGAGCATCCACATCTTCAACACCTACACGAAGTCATCATCGACAAAACCCAAGGTTAATTCATCCCTCTAAAAGGGAATCTCACATCTAGGGGGAGCCTAACTCTAAGAATTGAGTCAAAGAAACTCTAATGGTGTGAACACATCAATGCATTATGCAAAAGTGGTAACCCCACTTGATCTTAAACGATGAGTATGACCTATGATCAGATGTTCTCATTTGACTCCTAAGTCAATATACTCATATATAGATGACCTAGTCATCGCCAATTGTTTCATAGATGCTAGAATTGGTTGTGCATGCTTTGCCACATATTTCATTTGCTATTCTATTGTGTGAGCATGATGGTTGCATACTTTACTCATTCGAGGACATCCACTTGTTGCTTTGAGTGTTTGGGTTCTTTTCTTTTTGCCAAAGTGGATGGACAAGAATTCCTAAGACCCTTCTCTAGCTATCTATGCTTTTCTCGTCTCAAACTCTATTCATGCTACATCACAAAATTTTATCAAGTCAGATTCAAACCGTGAGGAGCACTCGGAGTCCCCGATTCGTCATAGACTTAAACTTCCAAAACTTCTTTGTGATTCTCGGTCTGACCGATTCCTCCATTTCGGTCCCACCGAGATCACTAAGTCGACCTAGGTTTTCAATCTCGGTGTAACCAATTTGAACTTTTCGGTCACACCGAGTTGCTGTAACTGTATACAGTTATGCATCTCGGTGCCACCGAGTTGTTCCACTCTGTCACACCGACAGGGTCGGGCTATATATAGTCACGGGCAAAAATTTGGAAATTTCTCCGAACCTCTTCACTCGAGCAATAGCTCGCTCTGCCACCAGGGTCTCTGGATCGTCTACTCGTCGCCAGCGGCCTCCTGTCGCTGGTCTCCACCGCCGTCAACGGATTTCCCCCACCGTTGCCGCCGTAGTGAGTTCATCGCCGAGCTAGGGTATGGACTCGATCACAGTGCTATCCTCGTCTGATTCCTAGCACATTGTGTTCATCATGTATCTTGCCAAGATTGAAACACTCCTATCCAATCAGAACAATCCTTAGAATAGGCATGATTTGAGAATTTAGGGTTAGGTTTCCGCCGAAACCATCTCGGACCCACCGAGTTGAAAAACTCGGTCTCACCGATTTGGCTAACGCCATTGCACTAGTAATTCTTGGTCTGACGGAGAATTACAAATTGGTGTGACCGATTTTAGAACTTTGTGAAACCCTAGCAGTCTCGGTCCCACCGAACTGTGACTCGGTCCCACCGAGTACACCAGTTTAGGTTCCAAAACTGCTCCGGTATCACCGAGTTTGAAAATCGGTTGATCCAAAATGTTGTCTGTGGAAAACTAAAACTGAGTTTTTGAATCCTTCTTTTGCAAAAATCTCTGCATTTTGTGATTCTCATCCATTCTATCTCATCTATAACTATTCACAGGGTCGGCAGTCAGTGATTTGCAGCATGTCAGACCAAAGTGACAGTCAGAACAAGTCAGAAGAGCAGGTGCACATGAGTGAGGGCACAAGTCCCTCTAGCAGCTCAGATGAAGGGAGCAGAAGCACCCCAAGCAATCTGCCTAAAGCTGCCACCAGGTCAAGGAAGAAGAGAACCTCAGAATCTGAGGATGAGGATTATATGGCAGAAGAAGATGAGGCTACTTCCAAGCAGGTAGTGCTCAAAAAGGAGTATGGCTCAGCAAAGACCACTAAGCCTGGACTCAATAGGAAGGTCCCTGCCAAGAGGACACCTATGCTGAAGGTCAGAGGGTCAACTCAAATACCTGAAAAGCCTGATTCCAAAGAGCCTGCTGCTGAAGGAAAGAAAAGGAAGGAAAGGGTCAAAAAGACCATAGCCAGAGTTGTTGGGCAACCTTCCATGATGGAAGAGGATGAAGAGGTTGCTGCACCCGCACCCAAGGCACAAAAGCTGATGGGTGATGCTATAAGATCAGGGGCTGCAACATCAAAGCCCAAAGAAGCACCCAAAGCTGCCCCCAAGCCCAAGAATGCACCAAAGAGGAATACAAGGAGTATTCCAGCTACTGAGAAGAACAAGGCCCCAGTGCCTGAAGTTGCTGATGAGGAAGAGGATGAAGGACAAGTCCTGAGGAAGCTAAAGCCAAGATTCCAGACCACAATGATACTCATCCTGTGGCTGAGGACATGAATATCAGGAGAGACTCAGGGTTGAGGCTATGGAGAATGACAGACCCATATGCCACCAGGAGAAGGACTGCTGTTGATTACAGGTTCCATAGAAAGGAACAGTAGGACTTCTATGAGACAATCTTGTTGCACAAGAAGCCCATAGTGTGTGATATGAGGTGGGTCGACTGGACCTACATGAAGGAGAATGAAGAACACTATCCTCGAGTGTATGACAGTTTTGAAGCTTGTGGAGTTGCAGATTTTGTTGGGCAGAAGCTCACCAACTGGAATGATGAACTCATTATGCAATTCTACTCCACAGCACACTTCTATCCAGATGGCAGGATAGTGTGGATGTCAGAAGGTACGAGGTACCAGTCAACCATAGAGGAATGGGCTAGTCTGATCAATGCCCCCAAGGAGAGTGAAGATGACTTGGATGTCTATGCCAAGAAGAAAATGGGACACAATACTATGTCACATATGTACAAGGAGATCCCAAACAAAGCTCTTGAGACTTTCAAGTTTGGATCAGTCCACTTTCTTCTGTCAGGGCTGCCTACGATCAACTGGATTCTAAGGCACACTCTTTTGCCCAAGTCAGGTGACCACAACATGATTAGAGGGCATGCTATCAACTTGCTGCACTTGTTTGATGTGCCACAGAAATTCAAGGTCATGAGCCTTATGGTTGAGACCATTAAGAGGACTGCAGCAGACCAGAAGAGAAGTTGTGGATATGCCCCACAGATTCAGGAGTTGATTAACTCAAAGATGGGCACAGGGAAATATCTGTTGGATAAGGAACATTTTGCTCTTTATCCAGACTTTGAGGACAATCAGGTTGTCATGAATGAGGATGAACCATCATCAGTGCAAGCTCAAGAGCAGAAGGAGAAAGCAAAGAGAGAGAAGGCTGCCAAGATGCCAACTCAAGAGGAGGCATCTGAGTACTTTTTGAAGAACAAGCAGGAGCAGCTTGATTACTTGATAGCATCAACACTAAGGATTGAGAAGGGGTTGGCCACCCTAACTCAAAACCAGGAGACCTTGGAAAGAATCATGGAACAAAAATTCTATGATCTAGATGTCAAAGTAACTAAGATTCAGTCAGTTGAGGAGCAACTTCAGGAAGACATGCAGGAGAGGAAGGGCAAGACAACCACTGATGCATTTGCCAGAGTGCCTAGAGCTCAGAGGTCAACTGTCGTGCCTGTGACAGACACCAGAGCCACATCATCTGCAACAGCTCCTACAGCTCCAGGGCAA
The DNA here is from genome assembly GCF_018294505.1 of Triticum aestivum. Lineage (NCBI taxonomy): Eukaryota > Viridiplantae > Streptophyta > Magnoliopsida > Poales > Poaceae > Triticum > Triticum aestivum. Next base: position 665,125,909 of record NC_057807.1, on the reverse strand, counting down.
CCAGCTCCAGCACCAACTCCTCCAGCTCCCTCTACATCAAGAGCCTTCGTTCTTGGAGTTCTCCGGACACCACCACCTGAAGATCAAGCCTGAGAGTCGATCTAGCACTATGCATTTTCTATGAACTTTTTGGTAAATTGTTGCCAAAGGGGGAGAATAATGTATAGATCATAGGCTTTGAGAGAGAGAGTGTTGCTTTTGTTCTCTCTTGCTTTGGTGGTTAAACTTTGTTTGCTTTTGATTGCTTGAGATACTATGCTATTATCTGTGAGACATTGATGATCATGTGTTTGATCATAAGCTACACTTATGCTGTTTGATGATATTATCTTACCTATCCTTATATGATCATTCACTTTGCTTGGTGATGAGTGCATGTATTCAATCTTTATTATTTTTGAGCGCTCCACCAAGATGTATGTGGCATGGAAGAGTAACCCATGAGCCTAATTCCTTGTGCATTTGCAGTCCAAAGCAAATCCTAAACTATGCACAAATTTAGGGGGAGCTCTTGCGTATCACATACTTCTCAAAGCGACGATGTTTTTCAATCTTATTATCATTTGTCGAAGCTTTGATCTATATGTTGTCATCAATTACCAAAAAGGGGGAGATTGAAAGTGCAACTATCCCTAGGTGGTTTTGGTAATTCATAACAACATATAGCTCATTGAGTTAATGCTATTCCAAGACTATTATTTCAGGAAAGCTCAATGAATGGCATGGCATGGATGATGAAAGTGGATCCCTCAAAATATCAAGGACAAAGGATTGGGTCAAGCTCAAAAGCTCAAGACTCTTCATTTTACATTTTAGTGATCCAAGATCACATTGAGTCTATAGGAAAAGCCAATACTATCAAGGAGGGATGAGGTGTTGCTTAATGAGCCTCTTGCTTCAAGTGCTTAGTGATATGCTCCAAATACCCTCAACTACTTTCTCACATCCTCATATGACCTAAACCTAAAGCCAAAATCGGTCACACCAATTCTTTCTATCCGGCGCCACCGAGTTCATATGTCATAGCCACTGCCACAAAACCCTAGGCAAATCGGTCTTACCGATAGGGATCTCGGTCTCACCGAGATGGGATTGTAATCTCTCTGTTTCCCTTCGTAACGTTTCGGTCTAACCGAAGTGAGCGATCGGTCCCACCGAGATTGCAATGTAAACTCTCTGTTTCCCTTTTGTAACATTTCGGTCTCACCGAAAAGAGCAAATCGGTCCCACCGAGTTTACCTGACCAACTCTCTGGTTAGCTAATTACCAAAATCGGTCTCACCGAGTTTGTGTAATCGGTCTCACCGAGATTACGTTATGCCCTAACCCTAACCATATCGGTCCTACCGAGTTGCATGTCGGTCCCACGAAAACCCTAACGGTCACTAGGTTTACTAAATCGGTCTGACCGAGTTTGTTGATTCGGTCCCACCGAGTTTGGTAAATTGTGTGTAACGGTTAGATTTTGTGTGGAGGCTATATATACCCCTCCACCTCCTCTTCATTCGTGAGAGAGCCATCAGAACAAACCTACACTTCCAACTTACCATTTCTGAGAGAGAACCACCTACTCATGTGTTGAGGCCAAGATATTCCATTCCTACCATATGAATCTTGATCTCTAGCCTTCCCCAAGTTGCTTTCCACTCAAATCTTCTTTCCACCAGATCCAAATCCTATGAGAGAGAGTTGAGTGTTGGGGAGACTATCATTTGAAGCACAAGAGCAAGGAGTTCATCATCAACGCACCATTTGTTACTTCTTGGAGAGTGGTGTCTCCTAGATTGGCTAGGTGTCACTTGGGAGCCTCCGACAAGATTGTGGAGTTGAACCAAGGAGTTTGTAAGGGCAAGGAGATCGCCTACTTCGTGAAGATCTACCGCTAGTGAGGCAAGTCCTTCGTGGGCGACGGCCATGGTGGGATAGACAAGGTTGCTTCTTCGTGGACCCTTCGTGGGTGGAGCCCTCCATGGACTCGCGCAACCGTTACCCTTCGTGGGTTGAAGTCTCCATCAACGTGGATGTACGATAGCACCACCTATCGGAACCATGACAAAAACATCCGGGTCTCCAATTGCGTTTGAATCCTCCAAACCCTCCCTTTACTTTCTTGCAAGTTGCATGCTTTAATTTCCGCTGCCTATATACTCTTTGCATGCTTGCTTGATTTGTGTGATGATTGCTTAACTTGTCCAAAGATTGCTAAAATCTGCCAAACTCTAAAATTGGGAAAAGGTTAAGTTTTTAATTCTTCATGTAGTCTAATCACCCCCCCTCTAGACATACTTCAAGGTCCTACAACTAGTCTCTGTTTATTCTGTAACTCCTGTTTCGAGTTTACTAATCTTAGCAATCGAACAAGTATCAAATACCCAGGGGCTACTATAAACACTAGTAAGGTACACATCCATAACCTGTATATCAAATATACCCTTGTTCACTTTTGCCATCCTTCTTATCCACCAAATATTTAGGGCATTTCTGCTTCCAGTGACCATTTCTTTTGTAGTAGAATCACTCAGTTTCAGGCTTTGGTCCAGCTTTGGGCTTCTTCATGGGAGTGACAACTTGCTTGCCATTCTACTTGAAGTTCCCTTTCTTTTCCTTTGCCCTTTTCTTGAAATTAGTGGTCTTGTCGATCATCAACACTTTGATGCTCTTTCTTCATTTCTACCTTCGTCGATTTTAGCATCACGAAGAGATAGGGAATTGTTTTTGTCATCCCTTGCATACTATAGTTCATCATGGAGTTCCAGTAACTTGGTGATGGTGACTAGAGAACTCTGTCAATCACTATCTTATCTCGAAGATTAACTCCCACTTGATTCAAGCGATTGTAGTACCCAGACAATCTGAGTACATGCTCACTGCTTGAGTGATACGTCCATTTTGCATCATGCTTTTATATTGATATTTATTGCATTAGGGGATGTTATTACACATTATGTCACAATACTTATGGATATTCTCTCTTATTTTACAAGGTTTACATGAAGAGGGAGAATGCCGGCAGCTGGGATTCTAGGCTGGAAAAGGAGAAAATATTATAACCTATTCTGCACAGCTCCAAAAGTCCGGAAACTCCAAGAAAGTCATTTTTGGAATTAATAATAAATATTGAGCGGAAGAAGTACCAGAGGCCAGAGGGGGACCACACGCTGGCCACGAGGGTGGTGTGCGCCCTACCCCCCTGGGCGCGCGCCCCTGCCTCATAGGCCCCCTGGCAGCCCTCTGGTGGCCATCTTCTGCTATATGAAGTCTTTTACCCTAAAAAAATCATAAGCAAGCTTACGGGACAAAACTCCGCCGCCACGAGGCGGAACCTTGGCGGAACCAATCTAGGGCTCCGACGGAGCTGTTCTGCCGGGGAAACTTCCCTCCGGGAGGGGGAAATCATCACCATCGTCATGACCAACGATCCTCTCATCGGGAGGGGATCAATCTCCATCAACATCTTGACCAGCACAACCTCCTCTCAAACCCTAGCTCATCTCTTGTATCCAATCTTTGTACCAAAACCTCAGATTGGTACCTTTGGGTTGCTAGTAGTGTTGATTACTCCTTGTAGTTGATGCTAGTTGGTTTATTCGGTGGAAGATCCACTACAAAAAAATACACTTCCGTGATGATACGTGTTTGTCACAGTAGGTCGCGTTTTTTGTCATGCATGTACATCCATGACAAATTTATGACAGAATCAAGATAGTCATACCTGTGCTGTCATAGAAGTGTTCCATGACATTACCAATATTATCATCACGGAAGTGTCCACTTCCATGACGATAAATCGCGCGTCACAAAACTGCTTTCGTCAAGGGTGACCGACACGTGGCATGCACCGTAACGGAACACCGTTAAGCTATCAGGTCAGGTTTTGGATCCGATAACCCGTTAACAGCCCCGACCAATGGGGATTTTCCACTTGTAAAATCATCATTGGCTGGAGGAAACATGTGTTGGCTCATCGTTAGGACAGATGTCATCCACTCATTGGATAGAAGGCGCCTATGATACGTCGACACATGGCACGGCCCAACAGAGGTCCATTCCTCTGAAAAGGCCGGCCCGTTTGACTTGGTCAAAATATGGCAGGCCGGCCCATGGAAAGCCTGTTAACGGCATGTTCGCATGTAGCCCATATACAGCCCGCTAACCCAAGGCCCATTACGCCCTATCCTAATTAGGCCCAGTAGCATCATCTGGGCCATCCAATATGATTCCATCCCGTTTTCACTTCAGGCCCATGTATGGCCCATGACGTCTTTTGGCCCATATGAGGCCCTATGTAACTCTTGGCCTATTAACGGCCCGTGGTGAAACTGGCCCGCAATGAACAGTGTATCACTTTACACCCACTAACGGCCCGTGGTGAAACTGGCTCGTAATGAACAGTATAACACTTTATACACATTAAGGGCCTGTTATTCAGTTGGAACATTTCCAGGAAATGTTATCTTTCGGCCTTCTCAGAGCCCACTTATCCTTGGGCTCATTTCCAGCATTCGTTTACTTACAGCCCGTTACTGTCATTTTCTGCTTGTGGGCCAAATTCATCTCGTGGTTACATCGGCCATTTGTGGTCCATTAATACGTTGGGCCGTTTTCGTAGCGTCATCAAATACGGCCAATTAACAATGGCCCGTTATGGTCATACGGCCCGTATAAGGCCCATTGATGATACGGCCCATAGAAGGCCGATTGTTTCTATGGCGCGTAGAAGGCCCATTGTTTCTACGGCCCGTAGAAGGCCCATTGTCTCTATGGCCCGTAGAAGGCCTACTGTTTCTACGGCTCATAGAAGGCCCACTATTTCTACGGCCCGTAGGAGGCCCAGTGTCACTAGAGTAAATATTAGCCCATGGCTATTGTGGCCTAGTTTTAAAAAGAACTACACTGACTACAAGCAAACAAATAAACAAGACAACAAGGAAATAAATAAGCAAGCAACTTATGCTAGGCTATCATGGCTATTACACATATTACATCCACTGAGCATCAAAGTTCGCCACCAGTGCAAATATAGGGAACAAAGCAGCATATCATGTACACTGGTTGTCAAAGTTGGGGACCAGCGCAAATAAACGCCACAGCAAAACAAATCCAGAACTGAAACCACTTCAGAAGATCTCAAGAAACAATATCCTGGGTACCCATAATGCTGGCAAGATGCTTAGCAAGCTTATTAACTTTCTCTTGTTTGGCGCTTAAATCCTCCAGCGCTTGCTGTTGCACCAGAAAATATACATCTGAATTCTGCAGGGACTTCCTCAGTCCTTCAGCTTCCTGTTGCAACACATCTGATTGATGCCTTTCAACTTGAAGTTGAGACTCAAGAAGATGAACTGATTCAGGCAGCGAGTTTGAAGAGCTTGTGGCAGCACTAGTGGCCAGAAACTCGAACACTACATCAAGACAGGACTTTTGGGTTCCCTCACTGTCGTCAAGATAGTGTTTATCAGCTTTCTTGGAGACCAACAGGGATGTCTCACTATCTTGAACCTTATCTGCATTACTTCCTTTACCATTGGATAACGCGGTACTGTTCTCCAATATTTTTTCCGCATTCTAAAAGAGAAACAAGCAGACACATCACATGTTTACCATGTTGTATATGAAACTCATTTTGGTAAATGAGTTCAGTAGTAAAGCGGACAGGATAACAGCATGAAACAAACATATATCTATGTGCCATGGTCACTTTATGGTCTATATCATTCTAGTTTTTGTTGCCAAATCAAGGTAGAGACACAGTTCAAATAATATTTGTTCAAGACAAAGCAGAATAGACAGAATATAAGTGTGGGTAACTATAGAGCAATAACAACACTTGTAATGTGCATGACATGAGAACATAACTATTTATTCAATTGAAACTGAAATCAACATAGAGCAGGTTACAACACCAAACCAGTTAAAGAAACAGGTTTAAAACATACCTATTGCACCATTGGAGTTTCAATTCCATCCTTCAAATTTGAAAATAGTTGGTATGAGTAAATACAGTAATGCAGGACCAAAGGAGTATGAACCATAGCTACAGAACCTAACCTGAGAACAAATCTTCTTCTCCTTTAAGTGTTGAGTTGGGATTCGGAGTGGTGGTCCTCGTGCTTTGGGCACTGCAGTTCCCTTACTAACCGCTCGTGTTTGGGTGCTCTGTGGTGGAGAAGGTGCTGTGTCAACTGGAACTGGGTTATTATCTGCCGGGGTTGGGGTTAGAAGGGTGTAGCTGGTTCTCTGTCCAACTGGGTAGGGGTACAATCTGTGAGAGTCTGGGTTATGTGTGGTGGATCTGGTCCTTCGGCAAGTACAACCGTGGTTCTATCTACATCAACTGGTAGCACTATCTTTTCTGAAGACCGTGTTGTTACTCCCTTAGATACTGCCATCATGCTCTCCAATTCAAATGGCTGATAAACAAGAAAAGTAATTGAAAGTATAGACATTGTATGATAGACAGGTGCAATGGATAGTGGGGAATAAAAGAGGGCATGAAATAATTCATATTTATGTTGTCTAACCAAACAGGATAGCATGACACAATTTCACATATATGATGGCTAACTAAACAGGATAGCATGACACAATTTCACATTATGATGGCTAACTAAAAAAGATGGAAAGACATAGTTCAAAATATGAGACTATGTAAACAGGATGACATGACATAACTATATAATGTGTTTATGAAATAGGTTCGCATGCCATAATTCACATACATTCATGGATAGAATGCCATAATTCTAAATATGATGACTGCAAACACTAAATAGGATGAGATGATATAACTATATGATGTCTTTATTAAATGGGTTGCCGTGCCATAATTCAAATAGATGATGTGTATGTACTATGTAAACATGATGGCATGATATAATTCAAATATATGATTTATATAGTAAGCAAGTAAGCAGATGGCAATCTATATATGATGTAAAAACTAAGCAATGCAAGACAACATGCATGACATGGGTAATATAACCCTGCCAAGTTTGAGCATAGACCTCAGGGGGGAAATAGGACTGGTCATCAGTCTCTGAATCCTCCTCTGAGGAGCTCTCTGTAGCCAGCAAGATGTCTACTTCAGCAGGTAGCATTGTCTGCTCTGAATACCTTGTTTTCACTCCAGATACTTCCATCACCGCTTCAAATGGCTGATGCACAGGAAGAGTAGTTGAATATACAAACGTTCTCGACAAATGGAACACGTAATACAAAGAAATGATAGCATGATATAATTCACATACATGATAATTGGCTAAACAGCATGGCATTGCATAATTCACATATATAATGCCTTTGCAACAAGATAGCATTGTATAATTCACATATATAATGTCTTGCAACAAGATGGCAATGCATAATTCACATATATGGTAATTATACACTAAACATGTGGCATTCACACAAAGCATGTCTAAACTAATCAAATGGCATAGCAATGCGAGACACCATACGCACGATATGACCAACATAACCCTGCCAAGTTAGAGCATACACCTCGGGGGGGGGGGATAGGACTGGTCATCTGTCTCTGAATCCTCCTCTGAGGAGCTATCCGTAACCAGCGAGATATGTGCTTCGTCAGATAGCATAGTCTGCTCAGAAGACCTTGTTTTCACTCCAGAATTTGCCATCACCGTGTCAAATGGCTGATGCACACAAAGAGCAGTTGAATGTACTAACATTATTGACGAATGTAATATGTAACGAAAAAAAGGATGGCCTGATATAATTTACATATAAGATGACTGGCTAAGCAGGATGGCATTGCAAAATTCACATATATGATGCCTGGCTAAACAAGGTGGCATTGCATAATTCACATAAACAATGAATAAACTAAACAGATCGCATTTGCACAAAGGATGTCTAAACTAAGCAGATGACATATTTGATGTATAAAGTAAGCAATGCAAGACACCATATGCATGATATAACCAACATCAGCATGCCAAGTTAGAGCGAAGACCTCATGGGGTAAATAGGAGTTATCTTCTCCTTCTGAATCCCCCTCAGAACAGATATCTTCCTCTCGATTACAATCCAAAATGCGTGGAGGGGGGCTGCCTTTGCGCCTACCATGGAGCGACGTCTGCATGAAATTATATTGCCACGCAAGGCTCGTCTCTTTTGCTCTACATGTTCAGTTCCATTTTTTACAATAACTGTCATGCATAGGAATAAAACATAGTGAGATTATGTAAGGAGTGCATGCAGAAATCCAGAGTGATGGTAGCAACCTGTGGATAGACCCAAAACCAATAATAGCAGGCAGATAATGGCTTCAGTTAATAAATACAGATAATGGCTTCTTTACTGTTTGTTTTCCACCCAACATGAAACTCATAGTAGACACCGGAGATTACCAGATAGTAGATAAATACTATTGATAGCGGCCCCGATATGTACCCCACAACCATTTAAACACTCAAGTTTGACCATTAGTTTGGAGCTGACTTAGACTAATCAGTGAACAGGACGATAAAGTAGCATGTAATATTAAGCGATGCATAACATAAGCAGACACGAAAGAATGCGACCTCTCTTGCGGACCCGTGTAGTCCTCGAGGTCATCTGCTCAGTTGATGATGGTAATGCAGTTTTCATGGCTGCCAGCGGCGGGGAAGAAGATCTGAGGCGACGAAAGATAGTTTGGAGGCCGGATCCCTACTGTGCTGAACCCTTCTATCGTTGGAGCAGCTGAGCTGGGGTGGACGACAGCGCAGCAGGAGCGGGACAAACCATGCATGGTTTTCTTTGACAAATATCTGTAAGAGAAGTAATTCTGCAAGGGCTCGTTTGAATTGAAGGATTCCAACAATGCAGGGATAGGAAATAGACAGGAATAGGATAGGAATGCACGTGCAAAACAAAGAATTTAAAAACACAGGATTTCTGCCAATCTGGGTGTTCGATTCACAACAATTGGAAGATCATAGGATGCAAAGAAGCATGGTGAGATCAAGTTAAACCACAAGAAAATGTACGGTTCTAATGCTATTATGCTACTATCTCTTAGTCTTGTGCTTCATGAATAGGAATTTGAAAAGGAGGACAAGTGAAAATTAAAATTCCTACGTTTTTTCTTTCAAGGAGACACTAAAGGAATAAATCCGTGTGCTTAGTGGACAATATATATAACATGTAGAGTAAAAAAGAGATGCAACAAGTGTACAACCTCTTTGGCGAAGCCATGTCGATCTCAGCGTGATTGGTTGGCCGGTGAGGATGCTCCGCTGACTTTGTTGTCAGAGGAGGGGAAGAAGATCTTAGGCGTCTGGAGATGGAGCCCGAGGTACTGCTCCGCTGTGATGGAGGGTTTCGTCGTTGGAGCAGCTCCGGTGAGTTGTACGACGCCGAGGCTGAAGCAGGACAAGAGAGACAACGAACAACGTTAACCTGAGTGGAATTCTAATAGCATCTCCAATACATGACGTAAAATACATAACCACAAAGTGCTAGATGTAAAATACATCAGCCGCTCATCTCTGAACTTAACTGTCGAAACTGAACTTAACTGTCGAAACTGAACCTAACTGTCGAAACTGAATTTTGCTGTCGAAACTGAATTTTGCTGTCGAAACTGAACGCACTAGCAAGGTGAGGCTACACGTCGGTCGACTGACTTTTTCATCTCTGGTCAGTCGATTTTGCAGCCGTTGGATATGGAATCAAGGGCCTACGCATCATCTTCAACCTCCACCCCCCCTGAGCCGCCAGCCACCACCGGCCAAACAGCAGCCCCCCGCTGCCCGCAGCCGGTGGTGCGCCGCCCCGCCCGCCCCGAAATCACTCCCCACCGCCGGTCCACCGCCGCCTCTGCCATCCCTCTAGGCCCCCCCGTGCCGAGCTTTTTCTCCGGCGATCCCCACGCCACCGCCCCGCCAACACCCCGCCACCGCCGGCGACCACCGCCCCCATACCGAACCCTAAGATAGATAGTAGGGTACCTCTCCGGCGAGCCCCCCTCCCCACTGCGGCTGGTTCTTCCTTCACCCCGGCGAGCCCACCCCTTGGAAATCAACTGACCTAAAAGTCGATTCAGTCGACTGAAGTGTAGCCAAATCAGAGCAGCATCGCAAGCAAGAGCAAGAGCGAGAGCAGCAGCGCGAGCAAGAGCAATAGCAAGAGCAGACCAGCCAGGGGACCGAGAGCAAGAGCAGAGCAGCAGCGCGAGCGAGAGCTAAAGCAGCAGCAGCTCCTACTGATGTGGATGTCGCCGCCGAGGGAGCAACGCCATGGAGGAAGTGGCCGGCGACACCGCCGTGGATGGAGCCACGCCATGTCGGCTCGGGACCAAGCACCGGCAGCACCGTGAGATCGAATCAAGAAGAAAATGCGGCGATTAGTGTACAACCTCTTTGGTGGCGCTGATTAGGCTGCACCTTCATCCGAGGAAACGGTGATGATGATGCTCTTCCAGTGGTGCAGGTGAAGATGGCGGTCTGGGAATGGAGGTGGCGCGAAAGACGAGGGGAACGTCGGGGCAGCTCCTTGGAGGTGCAGGACGGGGTGGCTGAACCGGCCGGACGACGACATCGACGCCGGATCCTCATCCGGTGCGGTGGATGAGGGACGTCGAGGTGTTGCTGTGGACGATGTTGTCGGGGAAGAGGCTCCAGCTGGGTGGCGGACGGAGCAGGGTGTGAGGTTTCATCACGGGTTTTCGCGGCCTCGGTGTACGAATGGGTGGGTGGATGGGATGGCAGTGGGGAACCATGGCTTAGAGACGCGCTTGTCCAAAATGTGGGGTAAGTTACGAAAGTACCCCCCATCGATTTGAGGCGGTTCTTTCGGTTCAGGGTTACCACAGGCATTTCGCATGTCGGGATTTCACAGGAGGTGGGAGTTTTTGCGTGCGTTGTAATTTCGAAATAGCAAGGCGCGGGTTGAGATGGAGGGAGTTGTCGGAGCACAACAAGACAAAGATATATCTTAAATATTTCGGGCTAACAACACTACAAAAAAAAAGACACATCTGTGACATTTTGGGCCGAACGAATTTTTTTCTGTCATACATATGACACTTCTATGAAGATAATTGTGAAAAAACCCGGTATCATCACAGATGTGGTGGGCTCCTACTTCTATGACAAAAAATCATGACAGAAAATGGGCTTTTCGTCCTGGGTGGGCCGGAGACGCAGCTGCATGACATTCTTTGGGCCATCCATGACGGAAAAAACTATGGTAGAAGCGAGGGGGAGGAAAATTTCGGGGAGTTGCCGGTTACGGTGGGAGGTCGGGGGCGGAGCGAGGCGTTGGCTCTAACTGAACCCGAGCGAGGCGTTGGGCTCTAACTGAACCCGAGTGATGGCACTGCAGGCTACGCGTTACTGAACCCGAGCGATTGATCGATGGCTGTTAACTGAACCCGATGGAGCGATTCCTTCGCTACTGCTGCTAACTGAAGCCGATCGATGCTGCCTCTGGGATGAACAGTGAGTGTTGCGGGGGGGTTTGGATGAACAGTGAGCGGTGGCGTTGCCTCTGGATGAACAGGAACCCGTGGTGTGCAGAGCTAGATGAACAGTAGACGGTGGAGGGGTGGCCGTGGAGGGGTGGTTGAACAGGACCCCATGGTGTGGAGGGCTGGATGAACAGTAGATGGTGGAGGGGTGCCCGTGGAGGGGTGGTTGAACAGTAGCCGGTGGAGGGTGGATGAACAGGAGCCCGTGGAGGCCGGAGGAGGTCGACGGTAGCCTGTGGAGGCTGGAGGAGGTCAACGGTGGAGAGGAACAGTATCATGTGGAGTCCCGTTTTGCGGTACGCCACACCCCTCACCCCCCCTTTTCAACCGCAGCGCTCCAACACAAGTCCGTTTCGTCCGTTTTGCGGTATGCCACACCCCTCCCGATCAACAGGACTCCCATTTCGACCGTGGGAGGTCCGTTTCCTCCGTTTTGTGGTACGCCACACCCCTCCCGATCAACAGGGCCCCCGTTTCGACCGTAGGAGGTCCGTTTCCTCCGTTTTGCGGTACAGCACACCCCTCCCGATCAACAGAACCCCCGTTTCGACCGTAGGAGGTCCGTTTCCTCCGTTGTGCGGTACGTTAGGCCTCGTTTCCATCGCCTATTCCGTCCAAGCCCTCCCGATGAACACGACCAAGCATTCCGTTCCGACCCAGCCGGTTGGCTCCCACGCGTTCTGTTGCCTCCCGATGAACACGAAGCATTCCGTTGCCTCCCCATGAACACGATGACGACGTTGTTTCTCTGCTCCGACCCAGCCATGTACATATGCGCGAGTAGGCGTTCGAGACCCTGCCCATATGTACGTACGTGGCCGTATTTTCTTTCTTGCACCCTCGCCGTTATACGTATGTGTACATGCTACGTGCGCGCATCTACTATGACACGTGCGTGCCTCTACTACGACACGTGTGCGCCTCTACATCGACCAGTATATATGTACGTACAAGTTCGCGACAAGAATGACAATGCTACGTACGCTTCGACCAGGTGGGTCCCGACTGTCAGGCAGTTCCTTGCCTGCGAAGATGTAGCTGGTTGGTCCCAGCAGTCAGGGGGGCGAATCATTTTTTTTGCCCGGACGCATTTCCTTGCGTGCGAAGGTGTAGCTGGTGGGTCCCAGCAGTCAGGGGGGAAACATTTTTTTTGCGAAATATGGTGGCCCGTCCGGTGGGTCCCTGCTGTCAGGTGGAGGAATAAATATTTTGCACGTAATAAGGAGGCACTTCCTTGCTGCGGCCGTGGACCCAGCTGTCAGCCTCTGCACGTACAGTCCACGTCCGATGGAAGCCGTTCCTTGACCACGTTGACCACGCTGCGCCGAGAGCACCAGGGCGGTGGACAACGGCCAGGCCTAGGAAGGGGACGACGCGGAGCCGGGGAAGACGTGGCAGTGGATGCCCATGCGTAGAGGAGTACGAGGGTTCACTAGTTCGCTGCGGTGTGAGGCTGCCATCGCCGTAGAATAACAGGGGGTGTGGGAGAGTAGAGGGATGGCCTGGCCTGCGGTGGGAGTAGTATGGGGCGGAGAGGCCTCCGCCGCATTGTAGTCCGCCACGGGAGGCAGGAGCACGAGGCACGACCGGTGCTGGTTTGGGCGGCTGGAGCAAGAAGACCAGAGGATGAAGAAGCACTACGGCCGTTGGATGGACATCGTACGGTCACTGGAGCTAGAATCGTGCATATTGACTAAGTTGACAAAGCCCTCCGTCCTCGTCAACTTAGTAGGACCACAAGTCAGCCTGCCACTATACTGGGTCCCAGCTAACAGGGGGAGTATTCATTTTTTTGTGCGTAATAAGGAGGCACTTCCTTGCGTACAAAGATATAACTGGTGGGTCCAAGCTGTCAGAGCCGGCCGCGGGGAGGAGGGAGCAGGCAGTCCCGCCGGCGCTTGTTTGAGCGGCTGGAGCAGGAAGGGTAGAGATTGAAGAAGCACGACGGCCGTTGGATGGCCATCCAACAGTCACTGCTTGTGCGTCAACCTTTTTTTAGGAAAGCCTCAAATCTGTGGAAAACAGCATACAACCCATCTGCCATTATTTTTAATAATTTACATCCCATTTGCTAATTCTTAAGGTTTTTTTGGAGCCCATATTCTTTTTGTTAGCATTACAGCCCATATTGTGGCCACGGTTAAAAACTTATACGAAATTTTGCATATTTCGGTGCGGTCCGAACTGTTTTTAATCCCGAAATTTCGACTCACATTCAAACTGATTTTAAATATAGATGTATATCAATATAAAATCCAACAAATTCTCCATGCATAAAAATTAATGTAATTTAAAATCTTGAAATGAAAAAAAAAGATATTTGAAACTAACTGCCGGTTTGATGTGTTTTAAAAATGTACAGCTCATTTCTCATTACTGATGGGTCATTTTCTCGGCCAGCCGAATTAAAGCTCTCCTCGTCTTGAAAGATTTACAGCCCAACAGGCCTGACAAAGCGACTTACTTGGCAAATCACAAAAAAACTGGGTTGTGGCCGTGGACCCAGCTGTCAGCCTCTACACGTACAGTACTCTCCCGATGGAATGTCGTTGACCACATTGACCACGCCGCGCCAAGAGCACCATGGCAGTGGACGACGGCGAGGCCTAGGAAGGGGACAACGCGGAGCCGGGGAAGACGCGGCAGTGGATGCCCACGCGGAGAGGAGTACGAGGGTTCACTGGTTCGGCTGCGGTGTGAGGCTGCTGTCGCCGCAGGGCCTGGCTAGCAGTGGGAGTAGTAGGGGAGCGATGAGGCCTCAACGGCAGCATAGCCGGCCACTGGAGGCAGGAGCAGGCGGTCTCCCCAGCGCTGGTTTGGGCGGCTGGTGCAAGAAGAGCAGTGACTGAAGAAGCAGCAGGACCGTTCGATTCAAATCCAACGGTTACTGCTGCTAGAATCGTTTGTTGACTAAGTTGACAAGCCCTGCGTACGCGTCAACGTAGTAGGCCCACAGGTCAGCCTCCCAACCGGTGCGCCCCAGATGTTAGTGGGAGGAATCATTTTTTTCGCGTAATAAGGAGGCAGTTGATTGCGTGCGGCCAGGCCAGCGGAGGGAGTAGGGTGGGCCGAGGAAGCCTGCGCGACATCATAGCGGGCCACAAGAGGAGGGAGCAGGCAGTCCCGCGACGCTAGTTTAGGCGGCTGGAGCAAGAAGATCAGAGATTGAAGAAGCACGGCGGCTAGAATCGTGTGTTCACTGACAAAGCCTTGCGTAAACAAGTCAGCCTCGAAATCTGTGGCGTGTACAGCCCATTTGCTATTATTTTTATAATTTTTACTCATTTTCTAATTCATATGGAATTTATTGCAGCCCGTTTTGCATTTTTAGAATTGCCGGCCATTTTCTGGTCAGTACCAGGGTCAAAAAAATTTTAATCCAAAAATTAATAGCCATACTAAAACAAATTTAAAAATAATTTAGTACTATGTCATGTTAAATCCAATGAAATACGTATAAGATATCAGTGAAGAACAAAATTCAAAAAAAAACTAATATCCCATTTGCTCGTCTTGAAAGATTTGCAGCCCAATAATTCGGAGAAAACAAATAGGCCTGGCTTGGGTATTCTTCAAAAAGAAATACTGGGCTACCTATTTTCCCAAAGAACTAGTGCATGAGCATTTAGCTTCATTTATTTATTTACTTATTTATGATTAGGGGACCATGAGCAGGTACCTAGGCTGGATTCATGTGAGAGCGTCCCTTCCAGTTAATTATGGGCTTCTCTATTGGGCCTTCATCAGTGGGCTGCATGTTATCAACAAATGGAAAATGTGTTCCGTACGAAAAATAGTATGAGCTACGTACGGTACGGGGCACTAAAGGATCGAACCGTGCAACGACTTCCAAAACATTTTGTTTGTCGTTCTAACAACACATTTATATTCAACCAACAGACGAAATATACTACTGAATGTACATTGAAAATAGCAGCAGCAGCAACCAGGGCTGGGGGTGCAACAGAAGCAGTAAGCAGGCCAGAAGAGTGAAGACGCAGCTCTCTCTTCCAAACCAAACATCAACCATCATTACAAAAGGGCTACCAAAAAAGAACAAGTATATGCATCAAACTAAATAAAGATCCTACTAAACCAAGTGTACGCATCTAACTAACTGGCTCAGTTAGACGTTACTATTTATTAAGCTGTGGAGATTGGCTGATGGCTTGAACCAGATGGGTACCTGATGGGGGAAACTCCAGCCAGCAGGTCGAAGTCTGATACTTGCGACCCTCTCTCCTACTTTGGGCTGCAGAGCATGGCGGCACATATCAGGGTATGGTGCATGCAGAGACGCATGGTACGCTGTGTACACACAGTTTTGCCTGATGAACGAAACCGCGCTGCCATCATGATCCTTGCCGTCGGTTATCTCCTGGTTAATCGGATAATTCAGTCCGACAAACAGAGAGCGTGTGCCAAGGCTACTTACCAGCCTCCAGTCAAAATTCCTGAAGGCCCAGAGAAGCTGGGATCCTGTTCAAAGACCTTGCAGTGACTATGATTGTATTCCGCGAAACAACACGTCCGGTACGTGCGAACGATCATCAATCTTTCGCTGTCGTCTGATCGAGTCAGGAACCACCTGCAACTGCCATGCCGCTTTTCTTTGAAAGGTTCTGGGATTAGGAAGGGTAGGGACACCAGGCGGCCTACAACATCATATCAAGTTGGAGTCAAATAAAAAAGGGCTCTTGATTTAGTCAATCTTAAGAACAGCATGTTATGAGCATGAATATTTTTTTAGTAAATGTTGACAGTAATATAAGCAAGCCATCATGATATCATAGGAAAGTAACATACTGCTGTAACAGCCATTTGTAGCGATGACTGGAGTAGGCCAGCAATACGTCCAGCCATAGAAGGAGTCGACGGCGTAAATGAAGCCCTTGTGTTCAATGGCATCAGAGAACCATGGAGGATGTATGATCCTGCGATGGACGTGCAGATTTATCCACTTACCACAGTGACCTATCAGATAGGCGAGACCGCGATTGAAGAACGCAATTAGGCTGAAATCTTTATAATTCCCAGATCTTGTGGGCACTTGGCAGATTACAACCTTGAGCAAATCAAACTTGGTATCATGTTGGCTACTATAAGATTCTGAGTATTCTGGGCCGCGGTGCCAAAGCAGTGCAGTGTTAATCGAAGGAAGGGGGATCAATCGCCGGGTGTAGACCTCCACGAGCATCCAGCTGCCGCGACCATCGACGAGCACCATCCAAGACGTGTTCATGCCGAACCAGTACATACCGTTAATGTAGCTGAGGCTGACGGGGATTGGATCGCAGTGAAGGGGGTTGATGCTCGCCACCCTATGATTGTTATGCTGCGTGACACGTCGTTTCTGAAGATCAGGCAGCATCAGCAAGCAAGGAGCTGGCTTAAAAAGCTCCGTCCTGAGGGCTTTGAGTAAATGGTACAACCCCGACGAGCATGCGGCGAGCGGGATGGTACTGAGATTGTCCACACGTGAAACAATGAGCTTGATTACCTCTATGGGGAGCGAATTCCAGCCACTCTTTCAGCGGAGGCTGCTCAGTTCTGCCATTGTTAGTGCTTGGGTTTCGGACGAGGGGGGAGGCGCCTTAGCGGGGATGGAAGCTTGGACGAGATTATGTGCGGACAAAGATGGAGAAGCGAATATGTGCTGCGGGAAGTGGACAGGTGATGATGACTACAGCACGCCGCTTGACTCACGAGACACATACCAGCAGCGTAGGGTCATATCGATGCCCGACAACTTGCTTGAGTGATCACAGTACTGGTACTCCCTACAGTACCTACTACAGTACTATGCCCTAGCTTGCTAGAGTAGAGTAGTAGAGTAGGACTCTGCTCTACTACTAGCACCGGAGGAGTAGTATATTCTAATATAAAATAGTTACAAACTTCGATGCCCGATCGTGGAACGACTATGAACCGTGCTCAAAGACCGTGTCTACGTGGTGTTTGGACTTATATGCAAAAAATAGCAAGATGCCCGTGCATTGCATGGCACACCATCATCACCAACTCGGTTTTTTCTCTACTCCTACTCCTATAAAAGACTCAGTTGGTGATGATGGAGGTGAGGAGGCGTGTTAAGCCAGGCGTGCAGCGGACGGCGCAGCACTATTCGATTTGTTATAAAAAAAGTACTTGTAGAGATAGAGACATAGGGAGCACGAGGTAAGGCCTTATGTGTAAATGTGGAGAGAGGTGCGGGTATCTTTTGTAAAATTATCATAGTTAGCTTTATATCCGTCAGATATAGATCGGACGGTCTATATGACAAGATGGCAGGCAAACCACCATCACCAACTCGGTTTTCTATAAGAGTAGAGACTAGGGAGTACTACTAAGGACACCATCTAAGGGGGGCACCCCCCCTTCCTTGTCCTATTCGGACTAGGGGGGGGGAGGGGGCGCACGGCCTGCTCTGGCCGGCCCTCCTCTTCTCCCTTAGGGCCCATGTAGGCCCATTAACCCCCGGGGGGTCCGGTAATCCCCCGGTACTCCGGTAAAATCCCGATTTCACATGGAACGATTCCGATATCCAAATATAGGCTTCCAATATATCAATCTTTATGTCTCGACCATTTCGAGACTCCTCGTCATGTCTGTGATCATATCGGGACTCCGAAAAACCTTCGGTACATCAAAACTTATAAACTCATAATAAAACTGTCATCGTAACGTTAAGCGTGCGGACCCTACGGGTTCGAGAACTATGTAGACATGACCTAGAACTGTTTCCGGTCAATAACCAATAGCGGAACCTGGATGTTCATATTGGCTCCTACATATTCTATGAAGATCTTTATCGGTCAAACCGCATAACAACATACGGTGTTCCCTTTATCATCGGTATGTTACTTGCCCGAGATTCGATCATCGGTATCCAATACCTAGTTCAATCTCGTTACCGCCGAGTCTCTTTACTCGTTACGTAATGCATCATTCTTTAACTAACTCATTACCTACATTGCTTGCAAGGCTTGTAGTGATGTGCATTACCGAGAGGGCCCAGAGATACCTCTCCGACAATCGGAGTGACAAATCCTAATTTTGAAATATGCCAACCCAACAAGTACCTTTCGGAGACACCTTTAGAGCACCTTTATAATCACCCAGTTACGTTGTGACGTTTGGTAGCACACAAAGTGTTCCTCCGGTAAACAGGAGTTGCATAATCTCATAGTCATAGGAACATGTATAAGCCATGAAGAAAGCAATAGCAGAATACTAAACGATCAAGTGCTAAGCTAACGGAATGGATCAAGTCAAACACATCATTCTCCTAATGATGTGATCCCGTTAATCAAATGACAACACATGTCTATGGTCAGGAAACCTAACCATCTTTGATCAACGAGCTAGTCAAGTAGAGGCATACTAGTGACACTCTGTTTGTTTATGTATTCACACAAGTATTATGTTTCCGGTTAATACAATTCTAGCATGAATAATAAACATTTATCATGATATAAGGAAATAAATAATAACTTTATTATTGCCTCTAGGGCATATTTTCTTCACTTTAACCATACGTGCATGCTACGGGACTTCCAAACTTCAACACAAGCATTTCTCAAATTCACAATTACCCAACTAGCACGACTTTGATATTATCACCTCCATATCTCAAAACAATTATCAAGCATCAAACTTATCTTAGTATTCAATTCACTCAAAAGAAAGTTTCACATATCTTGAACACTAAGTATATTAACATTAAGAAAATTACCATGCTATTAATGACTCTCAAAATAATCTAAGTGAAGCATGAGAGATCAATAGTTTCTTTAAAACAAATCCACCACCGTGCTCTAAAAGATATAAGTGGAGCACTAGAGCAAAAAATATCACGCTCAAAAGATATAAGTGAAGCACAATGAGTAGTTGAATAATTGTGCAACTATGTGAAGACTCTCTAATTTAATAATTTCAGATCTTGATACTTTGTTCAGACAGCAAGCAAAGCTAAAGAAAACTACAATGCAAGGATAGCACAACTCATGTGAAGAAGCAAAAACTTAGGCTCAACCGATACTAACCGATAGTTGTTGAAGAAGAAAGGTGGGATGCATAACGGGGCATCCCCAAGATTAGATGCTTGAGACTTCTTGAAATATTATCTTGGGGTGCCTTGGGCATCCCCAGGCTTGAAATTTTGTGTCTCCTTAATTCCTATCGTATCATGGTTTCTCTTTTTATCAAAAGCTTCATTCACAACAAACTCAACAAGAACTCGTGAGATAGGTTAGTATAAACCAATGCAAAAACTTATCATTGTCTACTGTAACAAATCACTTAAATAATTATTCAACATTGAATACTAAATGCCTCTGCATATTTAATACTCCTATCTTCAAATAGAATTATTAAACAAGCAAACATATGCAAACAATGCAAACATAACAGCAATCTGCCAAAACAGTACAGTCTGTAAAGAATGCAAGAGTATTAATACTTCCCTAACTCCAAAAATTATGAACTAAACTTCCCACTATAATAAATTTATCAGATCTCAATATTCAAAAAGTTTCAACATTATATCATGCTCTGAATTTTCTAGGGAATTTTTGCAACAGCGGTAAACTTTCTGTTTTCAAACAGCAACATGCATACTAGCAAAATAAGCATGGCAAAGGCTATCCTTGACTTTTCATTGGAACTAAAGATGCAAAACATTATTCTAAATAACAGCAAGCAAATAATAACAGGAGAAAATGACGCTCCAAGCAAAACACATATCATGTGGTGAATAAAATTATAGCTCCAAGTAAACTTACCGATGAATGAAGACGAAAGAGGGGATGCCTTCCGGGGCATCCCCATGCTTAGGCTCTTGGTTATCCTTGAATATCTTGGGGTGCCATGGGCATCCCCAAGCTTAGGCTCTTGCCACTCCTTATTCCATAGTCCACCGAATCCTTACCCCAAACTTGAAAACTCCACAACACAAAACTCAACAGAAAACTCGTAAGCTCCGTTAGTATAAGAAAATAAAACCACCACTTAGGTACTGTAATGAACTCATTCTAAATTCATATTGGTGTTAAACCTAATGTATTCCAACTTCTCTATGGTTCATACCACTTAATACTATCCATAGATTCATCAAAATAAGCAAACAACACATAGAAAACAGAATCTGTCAAAAACAGAACAGTCTGTAGTGATCTGTATCAAACGTATACTTATGGAACTCCAAAAATCCTAAAACATTAGGAAGTCCTAAGAAATTAGTGTACAAATCCATAGAAAAAAGAATCAGATCATAAGCACGTTTGTGTGAATTAACTAAACTAATTTACCGGGTGCAAAAGTTTCTGATTTTCAGCAGGATCAACACAACTATCACCGTAAGCTATCCTAAAGGTCTTACTTGGCACTTTATTGAAACAAAAGCTATAAAACATGATTACTACAGTAGCATAATCATGTGGACACACAAAAACAGTAAGGATAAATATTGGGTTGTCTCCCAACAAGTGTTTTTCTTTAATGCCTTTTAGCTAGGCATGATGATGGCAATGATTCTCACATAAAAGATAAGAATTGAAACATAACGGGAGCATCATGAGGCATATGACTAGCATTTTTAAGTCTAACCCACTTCCTATGCATAGGGATTTTGTGAGCAAACAACTTATGGGAACAATAATCAACAAGCATAGGAAGGTAACACAAGCATAGCTTCAAGAATTTAAGCACATAGAGAGGAAACTTGATATTATTGCAATTCGTAGAAGCATATGTTCATCCCTCATAATAATTTTCAGTAGCATCATGAATGAATTCAACAATATAACCAGCACCTAAAGCATTCTTTTCATGATCTACTAGCATAGAAAATTTACTACTCTCCTCATAAGCAAACTTCTTCTTTATAGCATACGCATCGTCATAATCATCATAGATAGGAGGCATGCTTTCATCATAATAAATTTTCTCATCAAAGCTTGGGGGACAAAGAATATCATCTTCATCAAACATAGCTTCCCCAAGCTTGTGGCTTTGCGTATCATTAGCATCATGGATATTCAAGGAATTCATACTAACAACATTGCAATCATGCTCATCATTCACATATTTCATGCCAAGCATTCTATGTAATTCTTCTTCTAGCACTTGAGCACAATTATCCTTTCCATCATACTCACGAAAGATATGAAAAAGATGAAGCATATGAGACAAACTCAATTCCAATTTTTTTTTGTAGTTTTCTTTTATAAAATAAACTAGTGCTAAAACAAGAAACAAAAAGATTCGATTTCAAGATCTAAAGATATACCTTCAAGCACTCACCGCGCCAAAAAAGAGCTTAATTGACTGAGTGTGAGTACCCGTTACCTAGACTCCCCGGCAACGGCGTAAGAAAAGAGCTTGATGTCTACTACACAACCTTCTTCTTGTAGACGTTGTTGGGCCTGCAAGTGCACATGTTTGTAGGACAGTAGCAAATTTCCCTCAAATGGATGACCTAAGGTTTATCAATCCGTAGGAGGCGTAGGATGAAGATGGTCACTCTCAAGCAACCCTGCAACCAAATAACAAAGAGTCTCTTGTGTTCCCAACACACCCAATACAATGGTAAATTGTATAGGTGCACTAGTTCGGTGATGAGATGGTGATACAAGTGCAAAATAGATAGTAGATATAGGTTTTTGTAATCTGAAATTATAAAAACAGCAAGGTAACTAATGATAAAGGTGAGCGTAAACGTTATTGCAATTATAGGAAACAAGGCCTAGGGTTCATACTTTCACTAGTGCAAGTTCTCTCAACAATAATAACATAGATAGATAATATAACAAGCCCTCAACATGCAACGAAGAGTCACTCCAAAGCCACTAATAGCGGAGAACAAACATAGAGATTATGGTAGGGTACGAAACCAGCTCAAAGTTATTCTTTCGGATCAATCTATAAAAGAGTTCAATACTAGAATAACACCTTAAGGCACAAATCAACCAAAACCCTAATGTCACCTAGATACTCCATTGTCACCTCAAGTATCCGTGGGCATGATTATATGATATGCATCACACAATCTCAGATTCATCCAACCAACACAAAGTACTTCAAAGAGTGCCCCAAAGTTTCTATCGGAGAGTCAAGAACGTGTGCCAACCCCTATGCATAGGTTGCGAATGTCACAAAACCCGCAAGTTGATCACCAAAACATACATCAAGTGGCACATGATATCCCATTGTCACCACAGATAATCACGGCAAGACATACATCAAGTGTTCTCATAAAAGACTCAATCTGATAAGATAACTTCAGAGGGGAAACTCAATTCATCACAAGAGAGTAGAGGGGGAGAAACATCATAAGATCCAACTACAATAGCAAAGCTCAGGATACATCAAGATCGTGCCATCGAGGGACCACGAGAGAGAACACGAGAGAGAGAGAGATCAAACACATAGCTACTGATACATACCCTCAGCCCCGAGGGTGAACTACTCCCTCCTCGTCATGGATAGCGCCGGGATGATGAAGATGGCCACCGGTGATGGGATCCCCCTCCGGCAGGGTGCCGGAATGGGCTCCCGAGAGGTTTTTGGTGGCTATAGAGGCTTGTGGCAGCGGAACTCCCGATCTATCTTCTGTTCTGGAAGTTTTAGGGTACATAGGTATATATGGGTGCAAGGGGTACGTCGGTGGACCTCCGGGGTGCTCACGAGGCAGGGGGGCGCGCCCAGGGGGGTGGGCACGCCCCCCACCCTTGTGGTTAGCCCGGGACTCCCCTGACGTGCACTCCAAGTCTATCTGGTTGCTTTCCTTCCAAAAATAACTTCTCCAGTTGATTTTGTTCCGTTTTGACTCCGTCTGATATTCCTTTTCCTCGAAACACTGAAATAGGCATAAAACAGCAAATCTGGGCTGGGCCTCCAGTTAATAGGTTAGTCCCAAAAAATAATATAAAAGTGGATAATAAATCCCAATATTGCCTAAAACAGTAGATAAAGTAGCATGGAGCAATCAAAAATTATAGATACGTTGGAGACGTATCAGACGGCCATGGTGGGATAGACAAGGTTGCTTCTTCGTGGACCCTTCTTGGGTGGAGCCCTCCGTGGACTCGTGCAGCCGTTACCCTTCGTGGGTTGAAGTCTCCATCAACATGGATGTATGATAGCACCACCTATCAGAACCACGACAAAAACATCCGTGTCTCCAGTTGCGTTTGAATCCTCCAAACCCTTCCCTTTACATTCTTGCAAGTTGCATTCTTTACTTTCCGCTACTCATATACTCTTTTGCATGCTTGCTTGTTATGTATTGTGAGTGTTAAATTTGTGCCTAAACTCCACTTAAACTTAAAGAAGTTAAAAACTGCAACTTTGGGCACTTAGTGCCTAATCACCCCCCTCTAGACACCTCTTTTCGATCCCTTTCAATTGGTATCAAAGCTTTGGTCTCCATTGCTTTGGTTTAAACACCATTGGAGGAAGATGGATGAGTCTACTATTGGGAGTCTTAGACATAGAGTGCCTATCCTTGATGAAGAGTACTTTCATGAGTGAAAAATGAGATGCTTGTGATTTTCAATCAATATCATTTGAACAAGTACCTTGCTAGACCTTGTGCACCTCATGTTGATCCTATGCATCCTACCCTTGATGAGACAATTGACATGATTAGGAATCTTAGAACTGTTAATCTTATCACTAGAGGCTTGCCTAGAAACTTGATTAGAAAGTTGCCTACTCTTGAGTGTGCCTACACTATATGGAAATTTCTTGAGGAATGATTTCCAAATTATTCCTTGAAAAATCTAGATGAAATTCTCCATAAGTCTATTGCCTTTAGTAAGATGAATACTAGTGATCCTACGTTTGGTGATCATCTATTTGAGCTTGCAAATCTTATGAGTGCCAAAGGAGATGTTGGAATTATTGGTGATATTATTTCCGAAGCTATAAAAATTCATAAGCAAGATCATTGTCAAACTCACTCTAACGAATTGCCCTCTCTAGGATTTGATCCACCACATGACAATGTTGAACATGGATACTATGATGAGGATGATGATAGTGACGTCGATCTCGATGATGCAATGAGACATTTTGGTCTTATGGAAAATCTTCAGGGATATATGTCAGGAGGAAAGGAATGGGTTCTTGACAGTGGATGTACCGATCACATGACCGGAGATAAAGACATGTTTCGTGAGCTTGCTGAAAACGATGGTCCTCGAAAGTATGTCACTTTCGGTGACAACTCAAAGGGTAAGGTGGTTGGCCTCGGTAAGGTGGCCATATCACATGATAGCTCCATACAAAATGTTATGCTCGTTGAATCTCTTGGCTACAACTTACTTTCAGTATCTAGACTTGCTGATTTCGGTTTCAATGTCCTATTCACCGAAGTAGATTGCCAAGTGTTTCATAGAGATAATCATAAAATGGTCTTTACCGGTGTTCGTAGAGGTGATCTATACATTGTTGATTTCACTAAAAAGGCTCAACCTAGAACTTGCTTTATTGCTAAATCCTCTAAAGGTTGGTTATGGCATAGACGATTAGGTCATGTTGGTATGCGAAACCTTGACAAGCTTATTAAAGGAAATCATATCCTTGGCGTTAACGATGTCATATTTGATAAGGATAGACTTTGCAGTGCTTGTCAGGTAGGTAAACAGGTTGGAGGAAGGCATCCCGTGAAGAACATCATGACCACAAGGAGGCCACTCGAGCTACTTCAGATGGATCTTTTTGGTCCCAATGCTTACAAGAGTCTCGGTGGAAATTCTTTTGGTCTAGTTATAGTTGATGATTTTTCAAGATTTACGTGGGTGTTCTTTCTCGATGATAAATAGCAGGTCCAAAAGATGTTCAAAAAATTCACTAGGAAGGCCCAAAATCAATTTGAAGTGAAGTTCAGGAAGGTTCGCAGCGACAACGGAACAGAGTTCAAGAACGCAAATGTGGACACCTTTTTTGACGAAGAAGGGATTTCACACGAGTTATCGGCTACATACACACCTCAACAAAATGGACTTGTTGAGAGGAAGAACCGGACGCTCATCGAAATGGCGAGAACGATGCTTGATGAGTACAAGACGCCAAAGCACTTTTGGGTGGAAGCGGTTGAGACAGCTTGTCATGCAACAAATCCCTTGTATCTTCACAAGCTACTCGACAAGACGGCATATGAGCTCCTCACCGGTAACAAACCCCATGTTGGATACTTTCGAGTATTCGGCTCAAAGTGCTACATTCTTGATAAGCATCATCGTTCTAAATTTGCTCCTATGTCTCATGAAGGTTTCCTACTTGGTTATGGCTCAAACTCTCACACATACCTTGTCTACAACAATTTCACCCGAAAGGTTGAAGAAACGGTAGATGTGAAGTTTGATGAATCTAACGGCTTGCAAGTAGAGCAATTGCCAATTGATGTAGGAGACAAAGATCCCTCGGAAGCAATCCAAGACTTGTATATTGGCAAGATTCGTCCAACGGAGGTGAAGGAGAGTACCTCGTCCGTCCAAGTGGAAGCTTCTACCTCACGACAAGGTGAACCAAGAGTTGATACTGAAGCATCCACAAGTGCGACACACCAAGATGAAGAAAATGAGGAAGTGCATCAAGATGAACATCAACAACGTCCTTCTCCACCACGATAAGAGAACAACAACACCAACAATCAAGAAGGCCAAGAAGAAGAACAAGATGAAGAAGAAGCTCAACCAAGAACCAAGAAAAAGCTTTCACGAGTTTGAGCAAGAATTGCTAAAGACCATCCCGTTGAGCAAATCTACAATGATATACAAACCGGGAGAATCACTCACTCTAAAATTCGTTTGGATAACTTTTGTGAAAACTATTCATTCATCTCTAGCATTGAACCTATGAAGGTTGAAGAAGTGTTGGAAGATCCGGATTGGACAAATGCCATGCATGAAGAGCTACACAACTTTGACAGGAATCAAGATTGGACATTGGTTGAGAAGCCCGACGACAACCACAACATCATCGATACCAAATGGGTGTTTCTCAACAAGCAAGATGAAGATGGACAAGTAGTTCACAACAAAGCACGTCTCGTCGCCCAAGGCTACACACAAGTCGAAGGTATGGACTATGGTGAGACTTATGCTCCCGTTGCTAGACTTGAGTCCATTCGCATCTTACTTGCCTATGCTAATCACCATGATATCACCTTGTACCAATTGGACATTAAAAGTGCTTTTCTAAATGGTGAAATAGAGGAGGAAGTTTATGTTAAGCAACCTCCCAGCTTTGTCAATCCTAAGAAACCAAATCATGTTTACAAACTTCACAAAGCCCTTTATGGTCTTGAACAAGCTCCTAGAGCGTGGTATAAATGCTTGACCAAGTTCCTTATTGAAAAAGGCTTTGAAATTGGAAAAATAGATTCTACTCTTTTTACTAAAAGGGTCAATGGAGAACTATTTGTGTTCCAAATCTATGTTGATGATATTATATTTGGTTCTACTAACCCTCATTTTAGTGAAAAGTTTGGGAAGCTAATGTCGGAGAAGTTTGAGATGTCTATGATGAGTGAACTC
Source organism: Triticum aestivum (assembly GCF_018294505.1). Lineage (NCBI taxonomy): Eukaryota > Viridiplantae > Streptophyta > Magnoliopsida > Poales > Poaceae > Triticum > Triticum aestivum. Next base: position 665,098,894 of record NC_057807.1, on the reverse strand, counting down.
AAATTCTTTCTTGGTTTGCAAATCAAGCAAACTAAGGAAGGTACCTTTGTCTCTCAAACGAAGTACACCAAGGACTTATTCAAGAAGTTCAATATGCAAGAATGCAAAGGTATGACTACACCCATGCCTACTAGTGGATATCTTGACTTGACCAAAGATGGTAAACCGGTTGATCAAAAAAGGTTTATCGTTCTATGATTGGTTCATTGTTATATCTATGTGCTTCATGTCCCGATATCATGCTAAGTGTGTGCATGTGTGCACGATATCAAGTTGCTCCTAAAGAATGTCACCTTAAGGCCGTGAAAAGGATAGTGACATACTTAATCCATACACCAAATTTTGGCATTTGGTATCCTAAGAGGGCCTCTTTCAATTTTGTTGGCTACTCCGACTCGGACTATGCCTTAGACAAGGTTGATAGAAAGTCCACTTCGGGTACTTGTCCATTTCTTGGTAGATCTCTTGTGTCTTGGTCTTCCAAGAAACAAAACTCGGTATCCTTATCCACCACCGAAGTGGAATACATTGCCGCTGGATCATGTTCTGCTCAATTACTTTGGATGACCCAAACTCTTAAAGATTATGGGAAATATGTGAAACATGTTCCATTACTTTGTGAAAATGAAAGTGCTATCAAGATTGCTCATAATCCCGTGCAACATTCTCGAACTAAGCATATTGAAGTTCATCATCATTTCATTCGAGATCATGTTGCTAAGGGTGACATTAAACTTAAGCATGTTCGCACCGAAAAGCAATTAGCGGATATATTCACCAAACCACTTGATTAGAAAGTGTTTTGCAGGTTAAGAGGAGAATTGAACATCATTGATGCTTCAAACTTGGAGTAGAAACTCCATTAGATACATGCAACACATGAGCTTATGACTAATCCTTGATATTTCTCTTATGATGACTATCTTATGTCTTGGATATATTTGCACCTTGCATGTTATCTGACTCATGTAGGTACTTGGATGAATCTAATTCCATGAGATTGTAACCTACTCATATTTTGAGCAATCTCTACATCACCAAGTCTCTACACAATGGTGGTTGAAGACAAGGCAGCACGGAACCATTCAAACATATCCTTTGACAAATTCTATGTTGAGTTTCATGATTGTCATTTTGGGTACACAGGTGCTCTTCCTTGCAAAAACTAACCCATGTAGGTAGATGAACTCAAATTCCAAGTTGTGCTCCCAACTCTTGATAAGCTACATCAACCTTGAGCAACCCACACAAGTTCAACTAAATGATCAACACCACCACCCAAGGTATGTCATTCCATCTCAGGGAACCTTTACTCAAAGTCATGAGTCAAAGCACCTCGACAAGATGTGAATACCTCAAGATGCTTAAACGATAAATGGTAACCCCATTTTGAGCATAAACGATGAGTTTGACCTATGATCAAGTGATCTCACTTGACTCCTAAGTCAATATACTCTAACATAGGTGACTTTGTCGCCGACAAACTCTAGATGAAGTTCTCTTGTGTTCTTTTCTGTGCTTTTGCATTTGTCTCATGCAAGTTTGTTTCCCCTTTCGAAAAAAACTTCATCTAGATCTCTTTCTTTTCTATTTGTTCTGCATTCCCTGCATCCAATTCATTGCATATCCTTCAGTTAATTCTTTGCAAATCCTTGTGAGATTTTACTTGTCTTGTGAGCTGAGGTGAAAAATGTTTTGTCTGTGATGAACTCGGTCTCACCGGCTTGTTGTTTTCAGTCCCACTGAATCTTTTCGGTGCAACCGAAGCATACAACTCGGTGCCACTGATTTCACTACAGGAAAAACATCTTGCCACTTGTTCCTGTTTTACTTTTGATCCAGCTCCACTCAATGAATCTTGTCCTCTACAAGCATCACATTTTTATCAATGCTTTGCGCTGTGACTCAAGGACCAAACCCATTCACGACAAATTCCAGAAGGCCCTTCTTGGAAATTGATGTCAAAGGGGGAGAAAGAGATCACATCAAAGCTTATCACTTAGAGAGATCCCATCAAAACTTATCTCTTCCAAAGAGAGAGAGAGTATCACCTCCATAGGGAGAGAGAGAGAGATCTTCAGAGGGAGAGGATACTCAAGAAGAGAGTAATTATCAAGGATACCAGATGTTTGGTGTTCAAGAGGAGAGATGCCACATGTCTTCTTGAGGGGGAAGAAACACATGTTGATATGTGCTTATTTGCACTAGCTCTGTTTTTGCATTTTGCTCTAATTTTCTGTTCCCTATCTTCTCCCAGTATCCCATGCTAGATTCAGGGGGAGCAAGACATCTAAGGGAAAGAAATCATTTAAATTCATTGAACATGTTTACCCTTGGGGACATGTCTATATCAAATGTAGTACTCAGTACTCACTCTCTACATGTCATCCCAGTCTTGGTATTCTTGTGGTTTCTTCTGTTTGCTCTGGCTAGTAGATGTATCTGTGTTATCTAACCTTGTTTACGCAGGTTCATTCCATCCTAAGCCAACTCAAGACCACAAGGTAAGTATATGCATCACAGTCATGTGTATGAGGAGTTCTTGCTAATGTACATATTGTTTGCAAGGACTCATGAGCATGAAGTTACATTTCCCACATACACATCTATTGCTATCTTTTGCTCTGATGCATATGACCAAGATACATGTAACACATTGCTTACTCTGTCATGTTCATGCATTCACATGCTTTTATATTCCATATTCACTGATTGCATACATGTAGGGGGAGCATATGCTTGTTACATGTCTTTCCAAAGCTTTACTTGCTATTCTCTATATCTTTATCTGAAGCTTTGATGTATGTTGTCATCAATTACCAAAAAGGGGGAGATTGAAAGCTCAAGTGCTCCCTGGGTGGTTTTGGTAATTAATGTCAACATATCTCTTATTGAACTAACACTTTTACCTAGTATATATCAGACAAGTTCAACAATGGAGTGGCATGGACTAAAGGATGTGGAACCCCTTCGAGATGCTGAGGACAAAATATTGGCTCAAGCTCCTAGATCAAGACTCTACATTTTCTATTTTGGTGATCCAAGATTACATTGAGTCTATAGGAAAAGCCAATACTATCAAGAGGGGATGAGGTGTTGCTTAATGGCTTGCTTGCTCAAAGTGCTTAGTGATATGCTCCAAAGCCTTCAACTACCTTCTCACATCCCCACCGATTCTTTCTATCCGGCGCCACCGAGTTTAGATGTCATAGCCACTACCACAAACCCTAGGCAAATCTTGTCTCACCGATAGGGATCTCGGTCTCACCGAGATGGGATTGTAATCTCTCTGTGTATGTCCATTACCAAAATTGGTCTCACCGAGTTTGAGCAATCAGTACTACCGAGATTACAATGCAAACTCTCTGGTTAGGTTATTACCAAAATCGGTCCCACCGAGTTTGTGTAATCTGTCAAGCCGAGTTTGCCTGACCAACTCTCTGGTTAGCTTATTACCAAAATTGGTCCCACCGAGTTTGTGTAATCGGTCTCACCGAGATTACGTTATGCCCTAACCCTAACCATATTGGTCCTACCGAGTTGCATGCCAGTCCCACCGAAAACCCTAACGGTCACTAGGTTTACTAAATCGGTCTGACCGAGTTTGTTGATTCGGTCCCATCGAGATTGGTAAATTGTGTGTAACGGTTAGATTTTGTGTGGAGGCTATATATACCCCTCCACCTCCTCTTCATTCGTGGAGAGAGCCATCAGAACAAGCCTACACTTCCAGCATCCTATTTCTGAGAGAGAACTACCTACACATGTGTTGAGGCCAAGATATTCCATTCCTACCATACGAATCTTGATCTCTAGCCTTCCCCAAGTTGCTTTCCAGTCAAATGTTCTTTCCACCAAATCCAAATCCTGTGAGAGAGAGTTGAGTGTTGGGGAGTGTCGGTGTCAAAACCGGCGGATCTCGGGTAGGGGGTCCCGATCTGTGCGTCTTCGGCTGATGGTAACAGGAGGCAAAGGACACAATGTTTACCCAGGTTCGGGCCCTCTCGATGGAGGTAAAATCCTACTTCCTTCTTGATTAATATTGAAGATATGAGTAGTACAAGAGTAGATCTACCACGAGATCGTAGAGGCTAAACCCTAGAAGCTAGCCAATGATGGTATGATTGTAATTGTGATCGGCCTTCTAAGGACCATCCTCTCCCGTTTATATGGACACCGGAGAGGGCTAGGGTTTACATGGAGTCGGTTACAAGGAAGGAAATATGATCTCCGGATCGCCAACCTTGTCTTCCACGCAAAGGAGTGTCCCATCCGGACACGGGCCGAAGTGTTGAGTCTTGTATCTTCACGCTTCAATAGTCCGGACATGTATATAGTCCGGCTGTCCGGATACCCCCTAATCCAGGACTCCCTCAGTAGCCCCTGAACCAGGCTTCAATGACGATGAGTCCGGCGCGCAGTCTTGTCTTCGGCATTGCAAGGCGGGTTCCTTCTCCGAATACTCCAATGTACCCATCACGACGAACAGTGTTCGGCATCACATCAATGTTGTACTCCTCCGCTTCAGTGCTTCAATAATGACCATTTCCACGTGTCGAGCGAATGCGAGGAGTCGAGGCATTTTTGCATTTGCCACCCTCGGTTCTTCGGGCTAACCATCTATTTGAAGAGACGGGGATTCCCAGATCCAAACCTCACTCTCCCTCCTCGAGCAAGCATCCAACAGAGCGCCCAGAAAAAACCATTCCAACATGGCTGATCGTCGTAGCTCTTCTGCTCGCTCCCTTTGCCCCAAGCCGGGGGACTGGGGAGAGTGTTCAGTTTCCCATAGCCGTTTGATAAAGTTACAAACCCAAGGGCTCCTCCCGCCGGCGTTCATGGTCCCTGTCCGAGCCGGGGTGGCCACCTATAATGGCGGAGAACAAGCGGAGAGATCTCCCAATCCATCTCTAGAGGAGCGAATATGCCTTATTCCAAATCTGTTAAGGGGCATCGGGTTCCCTATTCATCCATTCCTTCATGGGCTCCTGGAGTTCTACGGCCTCCAGTTGCACAACTTTACCCCCGCCTCCGTACTACATATAGGAGGGTATGTCGCCCTTTGTGAGCTATTTCTAGGTTGGGAGGCTAATTTCAGATTATGGAACAAGATGTTCTGCCTTGTCCCCCGCAACAAGGGAGAATCCCTATGTCAAGTGGGCGGGGCCGAAGTATGGTATATTGCTGAGACCGGATACCTATCTGGCACTCCCAAGAAGGCACCGGATAAGTGGGCTTCAGAGTGGTTTTATATTGACGATGCTCCCCTTCTAGATCCAGTCCGGACAGGACTCCCCAAGTTCAGTAACACCCCGCCGATGGCACGTCTAAGATGGCGCCCCGAGGCCCCCAAGAAGAGGATTCCAGGGAAATACATTCCCTGATGAGCAGGATAAAGTTACTAGCCAAATCTGGACTGATGATAGTCGAGGTCATGGCCATATGCATAATGCGGGGAGTGCAACCGCTTCAATATCGAGGCAATCCCATGTGGCATTACAACGGGACAAACGATGCTACCCGCTGCGCCCGTAAGCGTCCGGACTCCGCCGCCGCGCTGGCAAGGATATTGTCCGATCTATACAAAGGAGAAGAGGAAGACTTCCTTCACATCAAACCACGAGACGGATTCTCCATGTACAATCCCCCAAACTGGGTAAGTCATCATTTATGTTCTCTCTTCACTTATCGTGGTGTTCTTTGCTAAGCTTACCCGCCTCGATATTTCCAAGCAGGAACTGAGGAGGGCCGTAGAAGCAATCTCCAGCCCTTCCCCACAGCCAGAGGACCCCGAAAGGGCCCTGGATCCAGGACTCAAAGAAGACCCGGATGCGGCCGTGGAGCTTGTACACGGGGTATTTTATCGGGCGAGCCGTGACGGCATCTCAGTGGCTATTACTGCCGATTATCCCGAATTGCTACCTTCGTCGCATGTAAGACAAGCCAAAAACTTGATCCTTCGAAGAGGACTCTTTTCTGATGTCACGCTTTTTCCCTGATGCATCGTGTTTTTGCAGAAACGATGCTCGGAGTGCAGGGCTAATCCCCTAGGGATCCATCAGCCACAGGCGTCCGGATTGGGTAGGCTCAAGAGGAAGGCGGTTAGGGCCGACATGCCTCTACATAGGTATGGAAACAACCTATCGTCTAATTATTGCTACTTGAAATGTAACAACTCCCTTTACGTCCTGGCAGGAAGAGGGGTATCCGGACTATATCCGGGGATCCTGCCAACCACGCCTCCACTAGTCGGGCCCCAGAACCAACTTCGAGAGAGGAGGCGGAGGTAGGGCCGATGCCACATAGTCCTCCGACAGAGGACGCGGATATGCTTTCGGCCACAAACTCCAAAGTGGACAGCGCCATGAATCACCGGCGCCGGAGGGCCGTGCTTCGGAACAACATCTTTTCTGAAGAGGCCTTTAATGCCTTCAATTCGGCAGATGCATACATCCAGGCTACTCAAGGCGGGCTTGCCCAAGCGACGAACCAGTATACCAAAGATATACGGGTAGGAAATTGTGATATGTATAGCAGTAGCCCCTGAGACTTCAAACGGTTGGAACAACAGTTTTAAGTATCAAATTATGTGCAGGTTCTTGTAGATAAGAATGAGCAATTGTCTCGGGAGCTGGAAGAGTGCAAGACCCAACTAAGGGCCACAATTGCCAAGCTAGAGGAATCCCAGAAGTCCTCATACGGTAACATTTATCTCGATTGTACGAAAATGTACCAGTTAGCAACTGGCTGTTGTGACAAACAGAAAATTCTGTAGATAACCCCGGAGTGAATCCGGAGGGCGAGAGAGATGACTTGTCGCATCTCTAGAGGCAACTAAAGGCTGGCGAGCACATTCTCACGCAAGTGCGGCACGAGAAGAACAACCTTCAAGATGTCAATGTCCGGCTGGACGTAGAGTTAAAAGACGTCTGCGCCCAGCAGGCGGACTCCGTAAAGGAGAATAAAAGGCTTTGACACGACATTTATGGTGAGTGCCTAGACGAACTGCATGATAGTTCGGCGAGGAAGTGTATTGAAAGTATTTTGCTTGTAGGAATGTTAACGGGTCGCCCCGAGGAGGAGATGCCCTCATCTACAGGTGATGTACTACAAGAACTTTCACAGTTGCACGAGCGAGCTCGGCGGGTGATGCACATCGTTGCTAAGGCCTTGTGGCCATCAAGTCCCCTGCCAAATGGCATAGGGGAGCTTCTGGACCTGCTTCAAGGAGCCCGGCGGTGCTTCTAGCTGTGGAAGATATCAGCATGCCGGCAAGGTGCAAGAGAAGCTTGGGCAATGGTGAAGACGCACTACACCAAGCTGGACCCAAACCATATGGCCGAAGTAGGACCGGCGGGGCCCGATGGGCAAGAAATTCCCGTAAGTCTGGTATATGACCAGGTAGCGTTAGCCGCTAAGTATTCTCAACAGGATTGTAAGCTAGATAGCCTGTTGGATGGCGTAGAGGAGGATTATAGTCAGTCCAAGTGACTGTGTAATTTAAGGGCGTAAGTAGCCCCTAGCCGGATTAAAATCATTTGTCATGGCGGACCTTTTCGCTTCAGCCCCCGGATCCTATAGTCCGGGGTGTGTCCGAATACCCGCTCAGTTATACAAAACCGGGGTATGCGTTGAGAGCAGGCGTAGGGGTCATAAGTTCTTGAACAGGCAAGTACCCAACTAGTTATGTTATATTACATGGATAGTAAGAAACATCTTCCAGGGAGACTAGTTCCGTTAGGGGTTCCATTCCCTGGGGGTGCATGCGGCAAAGCACATGCCCGGGCTACGGACAAAGGCGCAGGATACAAAACTTCTGGGGATTTATGTTATGATAAATGAAAACAACTTTTGTTCATCGACCGAATATTCTCTTAAGGAAATTAGCTTTCGGCTTCACCCAGTCTGAGGTACACATCCGGCTCAACCGTCAATAACAATCACAGAGGTGCTCCCCTTATGCCATAGCCGAACTAACGGGAACGTAGGGCATAAACACAGGAGCCAGGCAACCCAGCTTGGCCACGTCTTAAGTCATATCGATGCATATAATGGTGAAGAAAAGGCACACATAAAAAGAAACTCATGTGTGATGGGCAAAAAACCATCAGAGTAATTTATATTTAGCTTCCGTATAGGAAGCCCCCAAGTATTGTTTACACAAGTAGTGCGGCCAGCACAATCCGGGAGTCCGTACTGTATGAAATACTTTGTGAGAGAGAAGATCGAGAAAGGAAGAGGGAGGGAGCATAAAATAAAAAGGAGGAGGTGAGGAGACAAACACTGAGTTCGGCGCTAGGCGTATAATCTCCGGAGTCTGGCCGCGTTCCATGGGTTCGGCTCGAGTCTGTTATCGGACGCATTACGTAAGCGGTATGCTCCTCCGGTGAGAACCTAGTCGATGACGAAGGGGCCTTCCCACTTGGGTTTGAGCTTGTCCTTCTTATTCTCCGGTAAGCGTAGAACTAGTTCGCCAATATTATAAGTTTTGGCCCGTACTTCTCTTCTTTGGTATCGTCGAGCCTGTTGCTGATAGAATGCGGAACGGGCGTTAGCGACATCGCGCTCCTCCTCCAGGGCGTCCAAGTTATCCTGTCGATCTAACTCGGCTTCCTTTTCTTCGTACATGCGTACGCGTGGCGAATCATGTATTATGTCGCAAGGTAGTATTGCTTCCGCACCGTACACCATGAAAAAAGGTGTATATCTGGTGGTGCAATTCGGCGTGGTCCGCAGCCCCCAGAGTACGGAGTCGAGCTCCTCGACCCAATGAGTATCCAACTCTATCAAGGATCGCACTAGTCTGGGTTTAATGCCACTCATGATGAGACCGTTTGCCCGTTCGACCTAGCCATTTGTTTGAGGATGGTAGACGGGAGCATAGTCGAGCTTAATGCCCATTTTGTCGCACCAAGATTTCACCTCGTCGGCCGTGAAATTTGAGCCATTGTCGGTGATGATGCTGTGTGGGACGCCGTATTAGTGTACGACCCCGGATATAAAGTCAATTACTGGTCCGGATTCGGCCGTTTTCACTGGTTTGGCTTCTATCCATTTGGTGAACTTATCTACCATGACCAATAGGTATTTTTTCTTGTGACTTCCCCCTTTAAGGGGTCCAACCATATCCAGCCCCCAGACCGTGAACGGCCAAGTTATGGGCATTGTTTGGAGAGCGGTAGGGGGCATATGACTCTGATTGGCAAAGAGCTAGCAACCGACGCATTGTTGGACAAGGTCCTGTGTGTCTGCTTGGGCTGTCGGCCAATAGAAACCTGTACGGAAGGCCTTGCTGACTAGTGCTCGAGCCGCGGCGTGGTGCCTGCCCAGTCTGGCATGGATTTCGGCCAAGAGCCGCCGCCCTTCCTCTTCGGAGATGCACCTTTGAAGCACTTCGATCGCGCTTTTCTTATAGAGTTCCCCTTCATGGACTTTGTACGCTTTAGAACGCCGGACAATGTAGTGTGCTTCATTTTGGTCTTCGGGGAGCTCCTGCCTATTTAGGTAGGCCAAGAAGGGTTCGGTCCACGGGGCGATGACGGCCATTATTTCATGGACTGACGTTATTATTTCGGTGGTATAGCCTCTGATTATGTCTGTTAGTTCGGAATCTAGGGATGTATTCGGATCCGTGCTGGTATTGTCGGACTCCCCTTCCCATACCACAGATGGCTTGAACAGCCTTTCCACGAATATGTTAGGTGGGACAGGGTCACGTTTAGCACCGGTACGAGCAAGTACATCTGCCGCTTGATTGTTTTCTCGAGCCACATGGTGAAATTCGAGCCCCTCGAACCGAGCTGACATTTTAAGGACGGCATTACGGTGCCGCCATTTTTGGATCCTTGTCATCCAAGTCTCCGTTTAATTGGGATATTGAAAGGTTTGAATCCCCGCGCACCTCTAGGCGTTGAATGCCCACGGAGACTGCTATCCGAAGACCGTGCAACAGAGCCTCATATTCGGCTGCATGGTTGGAGTCTATGTATAATATCTGGAGGACGTATTGGACTGTGTCTCCGGTGGGAGACGTCAGGACTACACCTGCTCCCAATCCGGCCAGCATTTTAGAGTCGTCGAAGTGCATGATCCAGTTAGAGTATGCGCCGTACTCTTTAGGGAGTTCATCTTCCGTCCATTCGGCGATAAAGTCAGCTAATACTTGCGACTTAATAGCCCGTCGAGACTTGTATATTATGTCGTACGGAAGGAGCTCAATGGCCCATTTGGCATTCCGGCCCGTGGCATCGCGGTTATTTATTATATCATTTAGTGGTACTTCAGAGGCCACCGTAATCGAACACTCTTGAAAGTAGTGTCATAACTTTCGGGATGCCATGAAGACCGCGTATGCTATTTTTTGATAGTGTGGGTATCGGGATTTTCATGGGGTGAGGACCACGGATACGTAGTAAACCAGCTTCTATAGCGGGAATTTGTATCCGTCCACCTCTCGCTCGACGACGAGTACTGCGCTTACAACTTGATGTGTTGCAGCTATTTCTAGCAGCATGGGTTCGCCGATATTTGGCGCTGTTAGGACTAGATTATTGGCCAATAGGGTCTTTATTTCATCGAGTGCGGCCGCGGCTGCATCCGTCCACACGAAGTGTTCGGTGCGCCGAAGAAGGCGGTAGAGCGGCAATGCCTTTTCTCCTATCCTGGAGATAAAGCGGCTCAAAGCAGCCATGCATCCAGCTAGTTTCTGGATGTGTTTGAGGTCTGTTGGTATAGCCAACCGTGACAAAGCTCGGACTTTTGCCGGATTAGCTTCAATTCCTCTATTGGAAACGATGAAGCCCAACAATTTTCCAGAGGGGACGCCAAAAACGCATTTCTCCGGATTCAGCTTGATGTCGTACGTTCGTAGGTTGTCGAACGTAAGCCTCAATTCATCTATTAGGGTTTTGACGTGTATTGTTTTTATGACTACGTCGTCCACGTATGCCTCCACTGTTTTGCCGATTTGCTTTTCCAGGCATGTTTGAATCATGCGTTGGTAGGTTGCTCCGGCATTCTTGAGCCCGAAAGGCATAGTGTTGAAGCAGAAGGGGCCATATGGAGTTATAAAAGTTGTAGCATCGAGGAAACACAGCGAGTCATGTCCTGCTGTGGCATCGATGATTTGATCGATGCGAGGGAGGGGAAAGGGATCCTTGGGGCAAGCCTTGTTAAGGTCTTTGAAGTCGACGCACATGCGCCAAGATTTATCCTTCTGTGGTACCATTACCAAGTTCACCAGCCAATCCGGATGTTTGATATCTCTGATGAATCCGGCCTCAAGTAGCTTGGCTAGCTCCTCCCCCATGGCTTGTCGTTTGGGCTAAAATCACCTTAGGGTCTGTTTGATAGGTTTGTATCCCTTTAGTATGTTAAGGCTGTGTTCGGCCAATTCGCGCGGGATGCCCGACGGGTGCCAGGCGAAAATGCCCCAATTCTCGCGTAAGAAGTCTCGCGGTGCGGCGTCCATAGTGGGGCCTAACTGTGTCCCGATGGAGGTAGTCTTCGTGGGGTCCGTAGGGTGGACTTGGAATTTGACTATCTCATCTGCGGGCTTAAATGAGGTGGACTTGGGTCGTTTGTCGAGTATCACGTCGTCCCTGTCCATGGCGTGCAGCGTTGTTAATTCTTTCGCTGCTAGGGCTTCGGACAGTTCCTCCAAGACTAGTGTTGCGGTTTTGTTTTCGGCACGGAGTACGATGTCTGGATCACTAGCTAGAGTGATGATTCCATTGGGTCCGGGCATTTTAAGCTTCATGTACCCATAATGGGGTATAAATTGAAAGCTTGCAAACGCGTCCCGCCCTAGAAGGGTGTGGTATCCGCTGCTGAAAGGGGCTACTTGGAACACGATTTCTTCGGACCTATAGTTCTCTGGGGTGCCGAATACCACATCGAGTGTGATTTTCCCCGCGCAACGTGCCTCCCGACTAGGGATAATCCCCCTGAAGGTTGTGCCGCTTTGCTCAATGCGACTTTTATCAATTTCTGTCTTCTTGAGTGTTTCTTCGTAGATCAGGTTTAATCCGCTTCCGCCGTCCATAAGTACTTTAGTGAGCCAAAAGCCGTCCACAATTGGACTAAGAACCAAAGCGGCTGGTGCTCGGACAGTCTGGAATTGGGGCTCGTCACTGGTGTTGAAAGTTATAGCAGTGTCGTTCCATGGATTTACTTTTGCCACATGGAAGATTTCAGCACAGCCTCGACGGGCTCGCTTCCGCCTATTGTTTGAGGCGAAAGTCTCGAAGACTGTTAGTACCGTATTGTGTTCCTTGGCAGGATGTTGTTCGGCTTTATGGCTCTCGAGGAGGTCCTCGCCACTCTTAGCTACCTGCTGGAGTATCCAACATGCCCTAAGGCTATGGGTTGGTGTTGCATCCGGCGTACTGTGAAGCTTGCATGGCCCATTGAGCCATCCTTCCAATACGGTTCCACGCCCTGGGGCGGGTTTTGGTTTCTTGGGAATTGAATTGGTCGACTTTCGAGAATTCGGCCGTTTAGTTCAGACCAAGGTTCTGGTGAGGGCCGTACTATCCCAAACTTCTGTTTGGGTTTTCCAGGCGCTTTCCATCGCACAATACTTCAGTACTATGGTCGCCAAGTCTGCAAAGCGTGCTATGTCACGGCGGCTTATAGCATTAAGGAGTCCTTTGTTTGTGCAATTTTTGCAGAAAAGTGAGAAGGTCCTCGTGGTAGTCCTCGACCTTGTTAAGCGCAAGGAGGAATCTGGCCCAGTAATGGTGTACTGTCTCCAGGGACTCTTGCCTGATGCGGGAGAGACGGTTTAAGTCCAAGCGAGTGTCGTCGGCTGAATCCGGATTTTGATCCGATCTGACACCCCGGGGCACGGAAGGTTCCAAGCCCGACAGTTCGAGGTCCGGAGTGTTATCCGATCTCTTCGGCCCGATGCCCGACTCTAAGTCTGGGACTCGGGTCATGTCTTACTTTGGGTAGGTGTTTGGCTTACTGAGTTCGGTGATCTGGACATAATTCGTCCTCAAAGTTGAGGGGCGATTCGTATGTGGTTCCTCCACTACCGCTATCTCATGGGTAGCCGGCGGGGATTTAATGTCCCTCTGGTCGAGTTCAATCCCAATACGGTCATAGTCCGTAGCGACTCCCAAAGCGGCGATGCGATCCAGGAGCTCATTAAGAGAGGAGTGCTCCACTGGATCCATCTGTTCGGCAAGCTCCGAATTGATGAAAGGTCAAGCATGATGACCCGAGAGGCCACCATTGGCGCAACAGCCAATGGGGCGGCCATAACGAAGCCACCAAGTCGAAGGATCTGGCCTACAGCCAGCGTTCCTCCAGAGATGATGTCGTCCTTGACAACGAGACGAGCCATCAAGCCTTGCAGCGAGACACAGAGGAACTCTCAATGAAAGCACCAATGTCGGTGTCAAAACCGGCGGATCTCGGGTAGGGGGTCCCGATCTGTGCGTCTTAGGCTGATGGTAACAGGAGGCAAGGGACACAATGTTTACCTAGGTTCGGGCCCTCTCGATGGAGGTAAAACCCTACTTCCTGCTTGATTAATATTGACGATATGAGTAGTACAAGAGTAGATCTACCACGAGATCGTAGAGGCTAAACCCTAGAAGCTAGCCTATGATGGTATGATTGTAATTGTAATCGGCCTTCTAAGGACCATCCTCTCAGGTTTATATAGACACCGGAGAGGGCTAGGGTTTACATAGAGTCAGTTACAAGGAGGGAAATATGCTCTCCGGATCGCCAAGCTTGTCTTCCACGCAAAGGAGTGTCCCATCCGGACACGGGACAAAGTCTTGAGTCTTGTATCTTCACGCTTAAATAGTCCGGACGATGTATATAGTTCGGCTGTCCGGATACCCCCTAATCTAGGACTCCCTCAGGGAGACTATCATTTGAAGCACAAGAGCAAGGAGTTCATCATCAACGCACCATTTGTTACTTCTTGGAGAGTGGTGTCTCCTAGATTGGCTAGGTGTCACTTGGGAGCCTCCGACAAGATTGTGGAGTTGAACCAAGGAGTTTGTAAGGGCAAGGAGATAGCCTATTTCGTGAAGATCTACCGCTAGTGAGGCAAGTCCTTCATGGGCGACGATCATGGTGGGATAGACAAGGTTGCTTCTTCGTGGACCCTTCTTGGGTGGAGCCCACCGTGGACTCGCGCAGCCGTTACCCTTCGTGGGTTGAAGTCTCCGTCAACGTGGATGTACGATAGCACCACCTATCGGAACCACGACAAAAACATCCGTGTCTCCAATTGCATTTGAATCCTCCAAACCCTTCCCTTTACAATCTTGCAAGTTGCATGCTTTACTTTCCACTGCTCATATACTCTTTGCATCCTTGCTTGTTATGTATTGTGAGTGTTGAATTTGTGCCTAAACTCCACTTAAACTTAAAGAAGTTAAAAACTGCAACTTTGGGCACATAGTGTCTAATCACCCCCCTCTAGACACCTCTTCTCGATCCCTTTCAAAGGGTACGGAAGCTAGAGGAATGAGATGCAGTTCGAAGCAAGCAACCTGCCGAACCTACCCCCGAAGCTACCCCGCCATCTCAGCGAAGAAGCAGTGTGGCTTCCACCGAGCTACTTCAGCTGGAGCCTGTCTTCACGGCTCCTGCTAGCTACCCCATGGATGCTATCATGGAGTCTCAACATTACCACCTTATGACGCAATGGCAGAACTACAAAGTCAAGGCTGCTGTCGGTTCTGTTTAACCTCCTGAACCCGGCGCAACTTTTCACTGCCGTCCAATTCCAGATGGATATGCTAGGGTGACGGTGGATGAAATAACGGAGGGATTTGAGGAGCTCGTGCTTGACCACCCTACCGGTGAAGGGGAGACTCGGCTGGGTTCTGCTCTGAAGACTCCATGCCTATGGCGGAAGGATCTCATCAACCTTTCGAACTGGATGCCTCCGCCTCCTCCTCCGACGACGACGAGTCAGGGCACTCCTCCTCCTCGTCCGCCTGCTCCTTCGGTGACGCACATTTTGATATAATGGAGGTGGACGAATTCAAATACGAGTACGGGAAGCCTCTCCTCAAAGATGGAACTACTCTAACAACGATGATGCAAAGGTTCCATGATTGGTACATGGAAACCTACAGAAAGCAGACAGCTGAAGAAAATCGACACTTTGACGCTGAAAGTTAAAGAGGATCAGCACGACCTCGTTGGAATTGAGGAGTTGTCTGTTCCATTTGAGGAATTCTTCTAGTTTTTCAATCTAAAGGCCCTCGATAAATTAACGGTCACTTTCTACTGTCTGTAAGTACTACTTCTGTCATTAAGTCTCTAAATATAGCTCAGCTCTTTCATTGCATGTATATATAATTATCCTCACTATAGTATGCAGATTAAAGATCGTCGAATGCAGAAAAGATGAAATGTATGATATTGGGTTCATTAACACAAATCTCATAGATGAATTTACGGTTACATTTCATGCCAAAGAAACCGAGAACAACTTGCTACGATCGTTGGTAATAAATCAAAACAAAGGTGTAATACTCTTTCCTTACACTTGAAGTGAGTGTTACTGTCTTGTGCATATTCGGTTTCTCTTAATTATTACTCGAGGTTATAGTAATTAATGTAATTGATGAGTTATGCATGCGTGCGCAGGTTTCACTATATTCTCCTAGAGATTAAGCTTGAGCAGGGACTAGTAAGCGTCTTAGACTCGAGACGAAAAGATCCCAAGGACTATGTGGACATGTCTAAGATGCTCGAGAAGTAAGTTGAATCTATCATTATGCACCATATTGGCAACTTTGTTCATTTCAAGATATCAAGTAATTGTTTTCTTTGTCACTCGAGGTTTAAAAAGTATTCACCGCACAAGTTACTTCATTGCCGCGGGATCTGCGATGGAAATACCCGAAAGTATGTACTACTAGCTAGCTAGTTCCGCGCATCTCCCGTTGATTCTAGCTACTTTAATCAATGCCATTTGTAATGCTTCATTATCAGTTTGATTGACCTCTATTTCTCGTAAAGTGCTTGTGGTAGGAACCAGGGAATAATTACTATGGATACTACGTCTGCGAGTTCATCTACAACGTGACGTCCAAGAATAGGCGGGGCTACTCTAAAAGACAATATGAAATGCGTAAGCAATAATATTCACAAGTTTACTTTATTGCCATCATTTGTGTTGAGTTTCATTCATATATATGCATTGACCCCCTTATTCAAATTAGATGTGGGAGATGCGGAATGAACTCCCACAACAAGATCGGATGCGAGCAATTCAAGAGGAATTGGTTGTATTCTTTCTTGACCACGTCATCAATAAAGCCAGAGAATACCACCATGCATGTGGAAGTTGAGTTCATATGTTAGGGTATTGTAAGAGATCTTACACATCTATCTATTATATACATAATACAGAAGACAAACAAGCCATTACGTTGATCCACATAGATTAAATTATCTCAATCGCTAATTTCTAATATTGACGGCTGAGATTTAAAATATGTAGCGTTACATAGAAATATCAAATATTATCATGCACAAACAGTTTGACACGTCTCCTGGAAAAAGATTGACATGTGAATAGTCAACATGTACGTCACACAAATATGCCTTTTCTATTAAAAAATGTAAGACGTAAATATTATAAGCGTCGGTTCAAATACGGCAGGCATCTACTCCCATATGGAAGAGCCGAGCACCCCACCAAAAGAAGAGTCCCACCACACACAAAAAACAAGACCAAGCACAATACGGATCAGCCTCTAGACTCCTTTTTGTGTTACAAAAACAACACGGACCCCCCTTTTTGACAATCAACAACAGGGACTCCTTACCACTTCACGGTTAAACATTCTCTATCTATTTTTTTTTTTGCGAATGTAAACATTCTCTATCTGATTCAAAAAAGGGAAAATGAATATGTACATACATAATAAAAATTATGGGACATTTTCTTTGGCAAAACAATTTCTGTTATAACAAAACAATAGATATTACCGGTAATAATTTATATTTGCATTCTCGCGTTTCTTTTAGTAATGAATCACAGTATATGTTATTTTTTCTGTGGATGATGTATGTTCTAATTTAAATAGTTGGAAATGCCGAATATCAATGGACAGAATTAAGGCATGCGAAATTGAAAAAAGAAATATTTTTCTCTATCTGATTCAAAAAAGGGAAAATGAATATGTACGTACATAATAAAAATTATGGGGCAATTTCTTTGGCAAAACAATTTCTGTTATAACAAAACAATAGATATTACCGGTAATAATTTATATTTCCATTCTCGCGTTTTTTTAGTAATGAATCACAGTATATGTTATTTTTTCTGTGGATGATGTATGTTCTAATTTAAATAGTTGGAAATGTCGAATATCAATGGACGGCATTAAGGCATGCAAAATTCAAAAAAGAAATATTTTTCATGAAAAAAATAGTTGTGAGAAGGACACGTGAAAAGTCTATACAATGTACATACAAAAGATAAACAAACAACGGTTGTGATTTTCTGGAAGGAAGTAGTAGGCATCTTTATACTTTGTCAACCTGCCTAGCAAGCATTGCGTTATGTTAAAAAAAGGTTTAGAGTCCAAGTCTGTATCTGTTCACAAAAAAAAAACTCCATGTATCATGTACGTTCCTAATCCCTTAAAAAAATCTCTATGCAAATCAATCGGAATCACGTAACAAAAAATCAATCGGATTCCAAGAAAAAAAAATGTGTCCATGTCCTATACGATCGACCATATCGAGCAAATCAAGCCTGGAAAAAATCGACGTGCACATGGGCGGCCTCAGGCTCGGCTCATCTCTCGCATATTTTGGGTGGCATATCGGTTACACAACACGGGGCTGCCTTGGCCGTCTCTCGCATGCTTCCGGCGGCATGTCAGCTGCCTAGCATGGGGCAGCCGTGGCATCTTGGAGTCAGAGTAGACCGTCAAACGCTGGATAGTCGTTAGACGAGTTTACAAACGTCTCCACAACAGAGGTGCAGCAAGAGCAATCCATCCATGGGCTTTCCCATCCAACAAGCTGTAGCGGGGGTATGAGATGCACGTAAGTATGCATGTTTTTAGTTCTTTTTGCCTAATTGTACACATGGATTGTACCAGGATTTGAGTGCATACTAATTGATATGTCATAATCAACCGCTAGACTAAAAGAAACGAAGTTTTACAGATCAGAACTTTTTCACGTATGTCAAACACCGGTAAGTGATTATATATAACTCACATAAGAAGTTATTTTTGTTTCCTTTGAAAACAATGAATTTGATCCACAGAATCCACCGATCACTAGATTCACCATAATTAGTTTCTTCTAATTTCTTCCATCACAATTAATTAAGAATTGGCTATTTATTAGATTGAATCATGATTCGTATAAATTCAAGAATTTTATTTTCACAAATGAAAGATGACAGGCTGTCTAATGGCTGGGCCAATGTCCAGTCATTCTCATATTATCATGCTCGTGTCTTTCATTTCATGGAATTCCGTAATTGTAGCTTACAATTCTACACTTACTAATATGAAAATAATATCTACTTTTAGTGCATCTGTCATAGAACAAGCATACATGCTGATATCTTCTCTGTACTAGAAATTTACTCGCGTGCCTTCTGGCCTCCATGTATCAATTTTCATAGACAATGTGCTGCCATGCATTACATTAGCCAACATTCAATTCAAATATGTTGTATCATGTTTTATCAGGCCTTACCTATTACTCAAATATTTCACTAGACCATAAAACTCGATAATTATTTTTATGTCAAATCATGCTGCGAACATTTTTATATTATTGCGTGAATATACAAAGGATAGTGCAAAACAGAAAACAGCATGATACATAAATAGTGTGTATATGTCCGAAAGTAAATTTAAAAAATCACTAGGATCCTATGCAAATGAGTGGAATAAAGTTGTTTTACTGATGCTAAAACATGTACATATTTAGGAGCATAGAAAATCTATCCATATAAGTTTATTAGTTATATTACTATAATATCTATTTCAGGATGAAGTCCTAATTAAATCATACACAAGTCGAACAATCCAATGATAAACTAAATAAAACATAGAGAAATTTCCTCCTATGAGAATTGGGCGTAGCTCACTTGGTTAGGTAAATGGATGTACAGCCCAGCCAGCAAGGTCCAACTCCTCACGGACATGAGTTTGGGTTCTTACACTGTCTAAAGAAACAATTGTTGGGGCCTCCCATAACTCTTTCCTTTCAAAAACAAAATGAAATGAAAAAAATCTACAAAAGTTATGAGCATAAGAAATCTATTAATGAAATTTATGCGGCACTTCTATGATATCTTTCCGAGTATTTGAGTGCTAATAAGATCATATGAAAATCCTACAATCTAGGGGTACATACACAAAATAAACATGGATAAGCCACATATCACATAATCATCTGTATGATTCATTTAGCTGCATTCTCGCCTGGTTCATGGAAACTGATGTTTGCTCCGCAGCAAAGCAAGAGTGTTATTCTTTCGCATAGACCCACATCAGAGTACGGCCCAAATTGTTACAACACATGAGGTGAATATTGTGCTGGGCTACAAGAGGTGAATAATATGTTGGGCTACAAGAAAAAAAATCCATGAATGACAAGACACCAAAACACAAGAAATAGTGGAAGTAGAAAGTTCAAGATCAGTCCAAAAGTCCATGAGTTAAATAGTGAGCTGAATGCCCCAATGTTACTGGTCTTCTGAATGATTGTTTTATAACAAATCTAGCCGCGCAAATGCGCGGGTCACACTGCTAGTTGTATATATATATGTAGCCCGTAGCGTCGGTAAGATATACAAAAACTTATAGTTCGACCAATCTCTCGGAGAAGGAGAGGTCGATCACTTCTGTATATGTTCATGACGATCTTCTGTACTTAATAGCTTCCTTTATTTGCTTACTAGCTAGCTAGCGTGTCGAGTCCTCTCTATACGTAGCGTCGACCAAGCACGGAGATAAGAGAGGACACTTCTCTCTATTAGCTAGCTAATACAATATATGAAACCCCTAAATTAACACTACAAAACCCCCCAACCCCCCCCCCCCCCCAGAAAAAAACAAAAAAATCAGCCCCTGAAATGCTGACGCGTGGAAGCCTTTTGGTCCCGGTTGGTGGCACCAACCGGGACAAAAGGCCCCTGCCTGGGCAAGCGGCAGTGGCCACGTGGAGCCCCCATCTATCCCAGTTCCTGGGCGAACCGGGACTAAAGGGACAGGGCTTTAGTAACGACCCTTTAGTCCCGGTTCGGGAACCGGGACAAATGGCCCTCACGAACCGGTTCGAATGGGGGTTTTCTACTAGTGATCATAGACAGGACGAGGGCCGACGGGGGCGGATACGAAAACCATGTCACTATATAATAACAAACAATAATAAACGTAAGAAAATTATACAAGTATCTATCTAAACACTAGTAGAAAAAGGGTCAAATGTGAGACACATTAGTCCCGGTTTGTAACAGAACCGACACTAATGTGTCCATTAGTGCCGGTTCCAACGGCTAGGCGGGAGGAGCTCTTTAGTACCAGTTCGTGGCAAACCTTTAGCACCGGTTCGTGCCACGAACCGGTACTAAAGAAAGTGGTGGCAGGATGTTGTCAGAGTGGGGCCCTTCCAGCACCTTTAGTACCGGTTCGTGGCACGAACCGGTACTAAAGGTCGTCCTATATAAACCCTTCATCCACCGCACTCTGTTCTTCCCCCTTTCCCCTCTCCCTCTCCTCTATTCTTCCCTTCTTCCTCTTGAGTTCATCACAAAATTTGCCCCAAATTTGTCAAGATTTGCAGGCCCCCATCCATTCAAATGATCACCAAGGTTGGCAACTTTGTCCTTTCATCTCTCATTGCTAGATTAGCTCTTGCATTGGTTTATATAGTGATTAATTGTGGCTTTTAGTAATTTGGGAGGAATTATATGTGGTAGTATTTGATTTATATGCAATTTGAGGTCAAAATAACACTTAGTTTGCATATGTAGGTGTGGTATACTTAGTGCCTTCTAAATCTTCATCGTAACCACCGTCTATCGCCCGCACCGTCCCGTCGCCGGCACCACCTTGTGGTGAGCCTCTTGTTCATGAAATTTTATATAAAAAATTGATGTTTGCGTGATTTGGATATATAGTTACTCGTATAATAATTATCTTACCCGTACGTTGTTTGTTATACATAGTGCCATGGTTTTGATATCCGTCCCCGTCGGCCCTCGTCCTTGTTATGATTCGGATGTGGTATATTCTCTTTTAAAACTATTTGTTGCATTTCGTGTTTATGACAATTTTTTATGCCCATCAAGTTGACATAGATATTTTTATCTAGGAGGTATGTGAACCGGAAATTCCAACCGACCCTATTGTCGAGAGGTTAAATTTAGTTGAAAGAGAAAACGAGTACTTGAAAGAAAAATTGAAAAGAATTGAGGGGGAGAAGATGGAATTGGAGTTGCATGTTGCCGATGTCGTCGATGATCACAAGATCAAGATGGAGAAAATGCGCTTGAAGATTAGAAAGATTAGAAAATATACCATCGATAGTGAGGCTTGGTATCATTATGCTGTTGGATCAATTGTTACCTTAGTTGCGATCTTGATCGCATTTGTTGTTGCATTTAAATGCTTTAGCTAGAGAGTTATTTGTTTGTTGCATTTAAGTGTTGTATGAACTTTATGTATGAACTTGTATTAATTGGTCTATTCGGTGTTGTGTAATGAAGATGAGCCGGCAATGGATGTACGATGACCGATGCTCTCCCCAGTTCGTTGAGGGCGTGCATACTTTTCTGCTTGCGGCTGAGACAAACAAGCGGGCGGATGGTTTTATGCCTTGTCCATGTGCTGGTTGTAAGAATGGTCGCAATTACTCTACGTCAAGAACCATTCACGTCCACCTGTTTGAGTCCGGTTTCATGCCCCACTATAATGTTTGGACCAAGCACGGAGAAAGAGGGGTTATGATGGAAGACAATGAAGAAGAAGAGGACGACGACAGCTATCCTGGCCATGGGTTCCCTGAATACGATGATACAACAATGGGGGAAGAAGCTGAGCCGGTAATGCGGGAAGAAGTTGAGCCGGCAATGCGGGAAGAAGCTGAAGAAGAGGCATCAGATGAGCCCGTTGATGATCTAGGTCGGGCCATTGCCGATGCAAAGAGAAACTGCGCAAGTGATTTGGAGAAGAAGAAGTTGCAGCGCATGTTAGAGGATCACAAAAAATTGTTGTACCCGAATTGCGTAGGTGACAAGAAAAAGCTGGGCACCACACTGAAATTGCTACAATGGAAGGCAGAGAATGGTGTATCTGACAAGGGATTTGGAAAGTTGCTGGTAATGATAAAGGATATGCTTCCAAAGGACAACGAATTGCCCGAGAGTACATACGAAGCAAAGAAGGCTGTCTGCCCTCTAGGGTTAGAGGTGCAGAAGATACATGCATGCCCTAATTATTGCATCCTCTACCGCGGTGAGTACGAGGATTTGAACGCTTGCCCGGTATGTGGTGCATTGCGCTATAAGATCAGCCACGATGACCCTGGTGATGTCGAGGGCGAGCGCCCCAGGAAGAAGATTCCTGCCAAGGTGATGTGGTATTCTCCTATAATACCACGGTTGAAACGTTTGTTCCAAAACAAAGAGCATGCCAAGGCGATGCGATGGCACAGAGAAGACCGTAAGAAAAACGGAAAGTTGAGAGTACCCGCTGACGGGTCGCAGTGGAGAAAAATTGAAAGAAAGTACGGGAAGGAGTTTGCAGATGACGCAAGGAGCGTATGGTTTGGTCTAAGCCCAGATGGCATTAATCCTTTTGGGGAGCAGAGCAGCAACCATAGCACCTGGCCTGTGACTCTATGTTTGTATAACCTTCCTCCTTGGTTGTGCATGAAGCGGAAGTTCATTATGATGCCAGTGCTCATCCAAGGCCCTAAGCAACCCGGCAACGACATTGATGTGTACCTAAGGCCATTAGTTGAAGAACTCTTACAACTGTGGAATGGAACAGGTGTATGTGCATGGGATGAGCACATGGGGGAAGAATTTGACCTAAAGGCATTGCTGTTCGTGACCATCAATGATTGGCCTGCTCTCGGTAACCTTTTAGGACAGACAAACAAGGGATACCGCGGATGCACGCACTATTTGGATGATACCAACAGTATATATTTGAATAGTTGTAAGAAGAATGTGTACCTGGGACATCGTCGATTTCTTCCGAGCAGGCATCCCGTAAGAAAGAAAGGCAAGCATTTCAAAGGTGAGGCGGATCACCGGACGAAGCCTCGCCACCGTACTGGTGCTGATGTACATGATATGGTCAAGGATTTGAAGGTGATATTTGGAAAGGGTCCTGCGGACAACCTGTTCCGAAGGACGCTGACGGACGCGCACCCATGTGGAAGAAGAAATCTATATTTTGGGACCTGCCATATTGGAAAGACCTAGAGGTCTGCTCCACAATCGACTTGATGCACATGACGAAGAATCTTTGCGTGACCCTGCTTGGCTTCTTGGGCGTGTATGGGAAGACAAAAGATACACCTGAGGCACGGGAGGACCTGCAACATATGCACGGAGAAGACGGCATACATCAGGGTCATGCAAGCTACGCTCTTACCAAAGAAGAGAAGGAAATCTTCTTTGAATGCCTGCTCAGTATTAAGGTACCGTCTGGCTTCTCGTCAAATATAAAGGGAATAATAAACATGGCAGAGAAAAAGTTCCAGAACCTAAAGTCTCATGACTGCCACGTGATTATGACGCAACTGCTTCCGGTTGCATTGAGGGGGCTTCTACCGGAAAACGTTCAATTAGCCATTGTGAAGCTATGTGCATTTCTCAATGCAATCTCTTAGAAGGTAATCGATCCAGAAATCATACCAAGGTTACAGAATGATTTGGTGCAATGTCTTGTCAGTTTCGAGTTGGTGTTCCCACCATCCTTCTTCAACATCATGATGCACGTCCTAGTTCACCTATGCGAAGAGATTAACATTTTGGGTCCTGTATTTCTACACAATATGTTCCCCTTTGAGAGGTTCATGGAGTCTTAAAGAAATATGTTCATAACCGTGCTAGGCCAGAAGGAAGAATCTCCAAGGGCCATCAAAATGAGGAGGTCATTGAGTTTTGTATTGACTTTATTCCTGACCTTAAGCCGATTGGTGTTCCTGAATCGCGGCATAAGGGCAGACTGGATGGAAAAGGCACACTAGGAGGGGAACAAATAATATGTATGGACGGACATTCTCTCACTGAAGCACACTACACAGTTCTACAGAATTCCGCCTTGGTGGCTCCGTATATGGATGAACACAAGAATTTGCTACGCTCCAAACACCCGGAGCGGTTTGATGACTGGATTACACGTGAACAAAGCAGGAGTTTCGCCAGCTGGTTGCAGACACGTACCATGCATGACACCTCTATTGAAGATGACATGTACTTGCTGTCCCAGTTACCATCTTCGAATATAATGACTTTCAAAGGGTACGAGATAAATGGTAATACATTTTACACGATCGCCCAAGATAAGAAGAGCACCAACCAAAACAGTGGTGTCCGCTTTGATGCAGAAACCAAGACGGGAAAGGAAACATATTATGGTTATATACAGGACATATGGGAACTTGACTATCGACGTGGTTTAAAGGTCCCTTTGTTTCGGTGCAAATGGGTCAATATGACACGAGGCGGGGTAACGGAAGACCCGCAGTACGGAATGACAACAGTGGATCTCAACAATCTTGCGTATGCAGACGAACCATTCGTCCTAGCCAATGATGTGGCACAGGTTTTCTATGTGAAGGACATGTCTACCAAGCCAAGAAAAAGAAAAGATAAGGAAGCGAATGCATCGTACGATGAGCCAAAGCGGCACATAGTTCTTTCTGGGAAGAGAAACATCGTGGGAGTGGATGACAAGACAGACAAGTCAGAAGATTATGAAAAGTTTGATGAAATTGCTCCATTCACAGTGAATATTGACCCGAGCATCCCGTTAATGATGAAGATTTTCCATGGTTACGGTGCAAAGGGACACACACGAAGAAAAGGTTTCACACCCAAAGATCTGGGATGTGATCGGCTTCACTATCATCACTTTCTTCTGTGTTTCACACCCAGAGGGGAATCTCTGTAATAGTTAGGGTAGTTATGTGTTTTGGCATTTGAAACGCGAAGAAATTTTATGTGCAAACAAATTCTTTCATGCCTTTACTGATTTTTAAAGTTAAGTTATTCACAAACTAGTGATTCAAACTAATTTCAAATAATTCAAAATTTAAACTATTCAAATTTGAAAACTACGGGCACTAACAGAAAGTTTGTAATTTTTTGTACCTAAAGCAAAAATATTCACAAAGAAACTCTAAATACACAAAAAAACAACACAAAAAAAATAAAGCAAAAAAAAAGCCCGCTGACTAGGCCAGAGCGGCCTGCATACGACTAGAAACCCAACCTGTCGTTGGGCCAGGATGCAGGCCCGCAAAGGCCAAGTGGGCCCACAGGGCAGCAAAGAACACGTAGGCCCAGTAAGCCTGCTTTGGAGAGGAGCTCGAGAGAGCGACCGCACGGGGGTTTATAAACCAGTGCGGTCGCCCCTCGGCTAGCGAGGTGGGACTAAACTTGCCGCACCGCACCTGCGCCAGCGCACCCCCTTTAGTACCGGGTCGTGGCACAAACCGGTACTAAAGGGGGGGCCTTTAGTACCGGTTTGTGCCACCACCCGGTACTAAAGGGGGTCGCTTCCCGTCGCTTGGGCTGGCCAAAACTGGCCTTTAGTACCGGTTGATGGCTCCAACCGGTACTAAAGGTGCCTTCTATATATACAACACTTCGAAAAATTTCATTCTTCCTCTGTTTCTTCCTCTGTTTCCCCATTGAAGCACCGCCCGCCCCGATTGATCGACGCCGTCACCGACCCCGTCGCCGTCGCCGCCCCCGTCCCCGTCGCTGCCCCCGTCGTCGTCGCCACCCCCGTCCCGTCGCCGCCCTCGTCTCCGTCGCCGCCCCGGGCCCGTCCCTGTCGCGCCGTCCCTGCGTCGCCGCCCCCGCGTCACGCCCCGGCCCGTCGCTGCCCCCGGTCGTCGCCTCGCCGTCGCCGTCGCCCCGCTGTCAGCTCTCCCCCTCTAACCCCTCTCCCTTGCCCCCGGCGGCCACCATGGGTGCCGCCCCTCCCCGAGCCCATACACACACACACAAGCATGATGAACACACACACACACACACACGTATATATGTATGAATGCATGTATATATTAGTATATACGTATTTTGTATGTTTAATTAGTTTAGATTTTTTAGATTATTGTTTTTTCACTAGTATATATGTATGAATGCATGTTAGATGGATATAATTAGTGTTTAATTAGTATGGAATTTTTTTATATAATGTTGTTTTTCTGTTTTTAATGGATGTATAGAAGTTGTTTTTTCTGTTTTTAGTGTTAGATGCTTAATTAGTATGAAATAGCATATAGAATTTTGACATATGCAATGATAGCATAATTAGTGTTATATAGAAATGTTAGTTATCAAAATCCAATCATTAAAAAAATGTTACTTTTTGCGGGCATATAGCTAGTATTTGTTCTCGACGATGCCCGGCCCGAATCCTCGCCGTCGACCCTTCCGCGACGACGTCCGGCTGACCCATGTCCGGGACTGGGCTCCGCCGGGCTGGCACTGGGAGGTGCTGCCTGGAGGGGCGCGCCGCTTGATGAGGAACTCGGCCCCGGGTCCTGTCGTCGACCCTGATCTTGTTTGGTGGCGTTCGCGTGGGCCAGTTTCGGCGCGGAGGGAGCCGGCCCAGCCGGAGGTGGTACATCGCCGTGTCAGGAAGGAGGACGAGCACGTCCATCGCTACATGGTTGCATTAGAGGGCGGCAGGTTCTCCAATACCTGGCAGTTTCTTCAGGATCTCACTTCAGCTATGATCCTATGAGGGTTCCTTCTCTTTGGGTGTCCACCGCCCGCGCCACAGGAACCGTGAGTGTCCTAGATTCTTCTATAGTATTCGATCTTTATTAGCTACCTAGCCAGTGATGTATTCGATATTATATCTATTATTCGAGACGATGTATTCAAGATTATATCTATTATTCAAGACGATGTATTCGAGATTATATCTATTATTCGAGACGATGTTTTTGAGATTATATCTATTATTCGAGACGATGTATTCGAGATTATATCTATTATTCGAGACGATGTAATTTGAATACTAAATTGTTTTATATTTCTTTTGGATTAGTTAAATAAAAGCTATGGCGGACAATACCGACAGAGAGGGAGAACATGCCATGTTCGATATGATACGCCATCCTCACGGGCTAGATGATGATCAGAATGAAGAAGATTATGACGGATCCGAATTTCTAAACAACACCGAAGAGGGTGATATGATTTTCGATCACGACGACCGAATTGATGAAGTCATGAACTATGATTATGATGATGACGAAGAAAATGTTGATCTTGAAACAACAAAGACCGGCGAGGTATATATATTTATATAAGCAGGCATCTGGTGATCATCACATGTTTTAAATGACTTGAAGATATATTAACGAATCGATCTTTGTTCTTTCAGCCATCCGGATCGAGCAAATCTTCAGGCAAAAGGACGAAACGAGGGCCGAACAAAAAGTTGAAGGAGGGCGTAAAGTACAATATCGAGGCAATCAGACCTAATGGCGAACCATTAGCGCCTAAGAAGATTGCGGACAAGTTCGTTCGTCAGTGTGGAGTTCTTGTGAAGGACCAACTCCCGATCTCCCTTCAAGAATGGAGAGAGCCAACAAAAGACAAAAGACAAAAAGACAAAGAGGACGCTGCTCCACGTCCAGATGTTACTTTTGTCGACAAAAAACAAAAAGATCTGCTTTGGGATACTCTCATGGAACATTTCACCCTACCAGATCATTTCACAGAAGCAGATGTGCAGAAAGTCAAGGACGCTGCTCTTAGGAAGATGGTGGTTGCATTCAAGAACCACAAGAATCATGAATGGGACAAGTACGTCAAGGGAGGAAGGAAGACTCCAGTATTCGAGGGAACACTAGAGAACCAACTTGCTCATTGGGACGAATTCGTGAAATTCAAGGATTCGGAATTAGCTAAGGAACGGTCGAGAATAAACAAGAAGAATGCTGAAAAAAAGGATAAGTTCCATAAGCTGGGGCCAGGTGGCTATGCGGTGGCAATGCCTAAGTGGGATAAGTCTGAGAAAGAGATGGAGGATGCAGGTGTCACTCCGGTTACTAAGAGCTGGCCCCCCAGGGTCAGGACTTGGTTCTATGCGCATGGGGGGGAGTTGGACCCGAAGACAGGCAATGTTTCGACGAGGGCAAGTCTGAAGGGAGCCGACGATGCGATACTTGTTGCAATAGAAGAGGCACGATCGGGGGTGTTCCAGCCCAACAGAGAGAACGACGAGCTTACGCGTGCCCTGGGAAATCCTGAACACCCGGGAAGAACACGAGGCAAGGGCGCTATTCCGTGGTATGAGGGGTTTTCAGACTGGAACACCGACTACAGAACCCGTGCGAGAAAGAAGATTGCGGAGGAGAAGAAGAGGAAGATGGAGGAGGAGCAGAGGAAGCGGGACTATGAACGCCTTCAAGGCCTAGAAGCAAGTCAAGCGGAATTGGCAGTCAAATTCCAGCGGCAGCAGGAGCAGATCGACTCACTTACCCAGCAAAGGGGGTCTCAGCAGCTGCAGCAGCTAGCGAATGATCCAGCATTGGATAGCACCGCCCCATCCATGCCGAGAAGCAGCGTGGGTTCCGCCCCGGACGACGCAATGCTGGATAGATACCCCGTGGATGACATCACGGAGAACACTAACTGCGAGCTACACGTCAAAATGAAGAACATACCCATTAAGGTGGCGGACGCCGTTGCTTTTACAAATCCCCCCGAGGCAACCTTCCATTGCAACCCGATTCCAGCGGGCTATGCTCGTGTCTTGGTTGATGAGGTGGTGGACCCATATTCGGAGCTACAGCTTGACATTCCTGGAGGTGACGGCGAGCACTTTCTCGGAGAGGCCAAACATCGTATCATCCTATGGAAAAAGGATTGCATCATCTTTCGAAGGCCACCGACACCGCGTCAGCCGACTCCTCGTCGAAGTCCGCCACCGAGTCAGCAGACTCCCGCTCCTGCAAGTCCACCAAGTCCGGCAAAGTGTCAGGCCACTCCTCCTCCAAGTCCGGCAAAGTGTCAGGCCACTCCTCCTCCTCCAAGTCCGCCACAGCGTCAGACGTCCACTCCTCCTCCAAGTCCGGCACAACCTCAGGCCACTCCTCCTCCAAGTCCGGCACAGCTTCAGGCCACTCCTCCTCGTCCAACTCAGCCCCGTCAGCCGTCTCCGCCGCCTCAGCAATCGCAGAAGAGACACCCCGCAGCTATGGTGCGTAGCGGTACGAGTCGAGGTAGTACAGGAAGTACAGGCGAGGCAAGCGATATAAATATGGTCCAAGCCTCACGCCTCTTCCGCAGAGGCCTTATGACAAGTCCGAGGAGGAAAACGCAGCCATATCGAAGGCCGAGGTGGAAGCCCATTTTGCACCGAAACCGCCACCGCCGCCAAGGGAGAAAGTGCCTGAGGAAACGATTGACCACTTCATTCGTATGGCTCAACCACCAGCTCCCAAGCCTGTTGACACAGACTATGAGCGCCACATCAGGAAGTTAAATCGAGCACGTCTACGTAAGGAGGCGAGCTCGGGATCGAGCAAACAACAAGCAGCTGTCAAAAAATGCGGGAAAACCATTCCCCAGCTGGGAGAACAGGCGGCGCAATCGATCCCCTCGCTTGTTGTGCCAACAACACGTGACAGTACGCGCGCCCAATATTATTGTGGGCAAACAGTTTACGTTCCCGAGGTGGGCAATGTGGTAATAACCAAGGACCATATAATGCAGGCTGAAGTTCTCAACATCACTGTTGGACAACTCCTCGAGATCGAGCCCATGCCTGTGCTTAGAGAGGATGAAATAAAACGGAAATATGTCCGGGGCCAACCTTTGGTCGAGCCAGACAAGGTCAAGAACCTCCCAACGAGAATGTATGAATTGCATCAATGGTACATGAACATTACCAAGATTTCAGATCGATTGTCCCTCATGGTGAATGTCAAGGAGGAGCATTACTTCCATGAGAAAGCTCTGTCCGTTGAGTATTCTGAACTGTTTCAGTTATACAATCAAGACGCACTCGACAAATCTATCGTCAGTTGCTATTGTCTGTAAGTGATTTCTTTCTGTAATTTAAGTCTCAAGCTAGCTGTAGTGATCCTTTTGATCAATCATTACCTGTAATTATCCTCACTATATTCTTTTCTGTGGTATTATGCAGGATGAAGATGTATGAAATGAGAAAAGGTGGACGCTTTGGCATTGGGTTCATTGACCCAAACACCGTTAATGAATACACATGGCTAATAAATCCACATCATCAAAAGGACGTAGAGGACAACATGCTAGAGTTCTTGAAGCGCCTCAAATACAATGAAGATATACTACTTCCTTACAACTTCCAGTGAGTCACACTGTCTTGTACTACAAATTCTCTGTTTTTGCCTACTAGCTAGCTACATGTTTTTGCTTACATATGCCCGCTTAATTAAGACATGCAAACGTGTGTGCATGCAGATTTCACTGGATCTTGTGTATCATTAAAGTTGACGCCGGAACAGTTGAAATACTGGACTCACTACTCAAAGCAAATACTGACTATAACATCTTGTTTGGGATAGTCAACAGGTAATTTCAATCATTATTAACTATATATCTCGGCCTATTTAGTTCGTCATTTCATGATATGAACTATTTAATAACCCCTTTATTCATTTTCTTTGTCGGCGGGCAGGGCTTGGGCAAGGTTCATCAGCGTCACGGAAGGCGAATGGAAAAAAAAGCTTAAATGGTTTCGACCCAAGGTAAGTAATTAAGTAGTACTAGCTAGCTAGCTAGCTGCCATCTCTTTAATTATCATGCTTGATTAATTATTATCTGATCAAATTCCATTCTCGTAAAGGCCCTGAAGCAGGCGCAGGGGACTGATCTGTGTGCATTCTGCGTTTGCGAGAACATTCGCATGATGGCGTCCGAAAGGAGCAGATCTCAAAGACAGGAATGGGTACGCTTGTCAGAACACTATTCACAATTTTTACACCATTATCGATATCTAGTCACACAACTAATACACATGCATATTGATCTCCTTCTTAACAGTTCAAAGAGGTGCGGGAGAAGCTCCTAGAAACGGAGCGCGTAGAAGCACTTCAAGAGGAAATAGCGGGATTTTTGCTCGACCAGGTCATAAATCCGAAGGGAGAATACTATTACCCGCTACCGCCCCCATGAAAACCACTTCCAATTGTCATCGTGCTCCGAAGGCACCAATTAGGCTAATGCCACTGGCTCCGAAGGCAACATGCATATGTAGGAGAAATTGTATATAGCTATACATGTGTGTATGTGTGAATTAATTAATATGGTGGTTTGTGAGACATTGATGATATATATATGCATGATTGGTTCTACTAGAAATTGTATTATATATATATATATATATATATATATATATATATATATATATATATATATATATATATGCATAACGTGTACAATGTGTAGTATCGTAAAATACCAGCAAACGAAAAAGAATTAAAATGGAAACACAAAATTAAATAAAAAAGAAATCATAAAACTAAAAACCCCCCAAACTTTATAGTACCGGTTGGTCTTACCAACCAGTACTAAAGGGCTCCATGCCCCCGGAGCTGGCTCGTGCCACGTGGTTGCCCTTTAGCACCGGTTCGTGCTGAACTGGTACTAAGGGAGGGGCCTTTAGTGCCCACACTTTAGTGCCGGTTATGGAACCGGCACTAAAGGGCCTTACGAACCGGTGCTATTGCCCGGTTCTGCACTAGTGAAATCATACAAGTAAGAATTCCTTTTAGAAAGAAGATAAGAACTAGAGGCTCACCGCGGTGGTGCCGGCGACGAGATCGGCGCGGGCGATCGACGGCGGTGAGGACGGGGACGGGACGGGACGGACTGCCAAACCTAGACAAATCTTAAGGAAAATGGATCTTGGAGGACAAACTTGGAGAGGAGCAAGCTTAAGTGTGGATCGGCCATTTCATCAAACACCTCATGTGCATGCATAGAAGTAAGAACAGAGCAGCCCATGCACACCTCCCACACGGCCAAACAACAGAAGAGTGGGCATGAGGGGTATATATAGGCATCTCTTTAGTCCCGGTTGGTGGCTAGAACCGGGACAGAAGACTGATCTTTAGTCCCGGTTCCAACCACCAACCGGGACTAAAGGTACTGCGCCACGAGCGAGGCCCATTGGTCCTGGTTCATAGGAGAACCAAGATTAATGTTTTTTCTGGCCTGAACCAAAGTCTTGTTTTCTAATAGTGTTAGGAGTTTAGGGATCATGTCCTTTTATTCATACCATGTGTAGTAATGAGCTTATTTTGAGTTCTGTGCTTCGTTTGCGAGCTGTAATATTTTTTAACCTTGTGCTACTTGGTTCAGATGCAGAGGCCAGGGGCAAAGCCTCCTTTAGAAAGAACGATGGGATGGCTCCTACTCCAGTCGACTCCAAGTCCAAGATATATGCAGCTGATGGCGATCTCATCATCGAGAGCAAACTCCGATCCATCTTGATATTCGAAAGCAACTCGGATCGTACACCCAGCCCACGCAACAGATATTATAAAACCAACGGCACAGAGAAGCACAAACAGGTTTCGTGTCCCTCCGTCACGTTCACCTGTTATTCGCGAGATCAGATTATCAGACCACGCACATGGCGACGTATCACGCCGATTTCATCAGTAACCTCCCCGACGAGGTCCTCGGCACCATCGTCTCCCTCCTCCCAACCGAGGAGGCTTGTCGCACGCAGGCGCTCTCCCGCAGGTGGCGCCCCGTCTGGAGCTCCGCGCCACTTAACCTCGACGTCGACATACCCGAAAACACGATCTCCCACATCCTCTCCCGCCACCTCGGCCCAGTTCGCCGCATCTACATCACCATCAAGCCCCTCTCCTACCGCTACCGCCACGACGACGCCAGCGATGCCAAGGTAGACGGCTGGTTCTGCTCCAGGATCCTCACCTACCTACAGGAGCTCCTGCTCGTCTACAATAGTAACAGCAACGGCAGCGATGTGCTTCCGCTGTCGGTGTTCCGCCGCGCGCCCGCCCTTCGTGTGGCCGGGTTTGGCCGCTGCCGTCTCCCGCCCAACCTAGCGGTGGACTTTCCGCTCCTCCAGCAGCTCACCATGTACAGGGTCATCCTGACGGAGGAACTCTCGTCGCCGTGCTCGCCGGCTGCCAGGCATTGGAGAGCCTTCTGCTGTGGGAGATCGTGGGCTCTGCCCGCCTCCGCATCAGTTCCCCTACTCTCCGGAGCATCGGCTTCTATGCCCTTAGGGCATCTTCAGCCGCGCCCCCAGGAAGGCCTCCCCAGGCGTTTTTTTCGCGCCGGCGCTGAAAAAACGGCCCAGTCGCGCCCCCAGGAGCCCGATTTTCGCCGGCTTGGGCCGAAAACAGCGCCGGCGGACCCAGCCCGAACCCGGCGCGCTGTGGGGCGCCCGGGGGCGCCGGGCGAACTGTTTTGGCGCGAAAAAGCCGCGGGCCCGCCGCGTCAGCGACACGGCTCTCTTCTCGGCCCTTCGTCGTTGTCATCGCCTCGTTTCCCGCGGCGAATCAATGCCAAAGCTGCCGCGCTGCCGCGCCGGTCAGCCTGCACCATTGATGCCTCACGGGCGGCGCAGTGAAGACCGGATGACGCGCGTCCCTCGCCCTCCCTCGTCCGCCACGCGTACACACGGTGACACGCGCGCCTTGGCCTATACATGAAGCGCCCCGGCGCACTCGGTGACTCACACTCTCCCGCCGCCGTCGTTTCCTCCCTCTCCTCTCCTCTCTTTCGCCGTCCCCGGTTCACAGCCATGGCCGAGCGCTTCCCAGGCGACAACGTGGCGGCGAACGGCTTCGGCCGCCGCTATCTTCACGAAGACGAGGCTCGCCTCCTTTACGAGGCCGAGTACCCGGTCCCGACGGACATGCGGGTGCCCGGGACGTGGAGGATCAGCGTGGGCGGCGTGCCGGTGCCCCCGATACCGACCGGCGCGGCACGGCGTGCGGAGATCGCACGCATCCGCTCGAACCTGCCGCGTGCGGCGAGGGAGGCGCCACGGTACGCCCCCGACAGCCCGCTCTGGGAACCGTACTTCCGCCGCCGTCAGGCCGAGCAGCTCGAGCCCACCAACGGCGTCGTGCCCTCCGGCAGGCTCAACGCCGCTGGCCGGCGTCTGTGGTGGGGCGTGCCCGGGCGCACGTTGGAGGCTGTCCTCGAGCACATCCAGGGCGGCAACACGCCGCGCCTGGAGTACCCCGCTCCCCCTTCCTTCTCACGCCGCCGGGGAAGCTCATGGACCCCGAGGCGCATGGAGACCGGGGGGTCCTCCTCCTCGTCCGGCGGCTCGCCCTGCCTCCGCCCTGTCAAGCCGGAGCCCCAGGACACGCCGGTCAGCGCGTGCACCCGCAGCTCCGGCGGCGCCAACGCCTCTCCACCAACCGGCCGCTTCGTCCTCGCCGAGCCCAAGCCGGAGCCCGTCCTCCCCGCGGAGTACGAGGAGATAGCCCGGGGCGGCTTCTCCGACGAGGACGCCATGCGGTGGGCGCGGGACGACTACCTCCGCGACGAGATTGTCCGGCAGCGCCGGGCCCTGGAGGAGATCGCCGCCCGCAAGCGTGGGCGCGAGGACGAGCACGGCGTCGTGGTCCTCGATAGCGACGACGACGACGCCCCCGGACCGTCCAACCCGCCGCGCCAACTGGGGGAGGGATGCAGCAGGGACGGCGGAGGCGGCGACGACGACGACGACGGTGATGACGACGACGGCGGTGACTACACGCGGTTCTACCGCCTCCTCGGCATGTAGAACCGCGTGGGCGGGCGGTGAGGGAGACGGCGGGGGTAGCCCGCGTAGTTTTTTTTCTTTTTTTGTAAAATATGTTTAAGTTTGAATGAACTCGCCGATGTTTGCGTTAAATTTGAGTTGTTTTTGCGCCGTGTTTGACTTTTTTGACTAACTGTGGTCGCCGCGACTGGGGGGCATCACGCCCCCAGTGCGCGGTTTAGCGCCGGTGCGCCTTCAGGGGCGGTTTTTTGCCCCTCCTGGGGGGCCAATAGCTGAAGATGCCCTTACATGTAGACGAGTGGATGCATATTCTCGCTTTGTCAAAGTCCAAGAGCTCGTAATTGATGACGCCCCCTGCCTCGAGAGATTGCTTCCACTCAACTATGGTCCGGCAACCATCCGGGTAATTCAGGCTCCTAAACTGGAGGTACTGGGTCCATTGAGCACAGGAATATCAGAACTCCACCTTGGAACAACAGTATTTCAGGTACGTGTAGCTAGCTTGAAATTTTCGAGCCACGCACACACATATATTACTGACAACTCACATACAGGCTGATATGTGTATTTTTTGTTTTGGGTAGAAAATGGTTGCCACTAGCTTAAAAACCACAATTGACACGGTGAAGGTTTTGTCCCTTGATCATGTGGGCTCGGGTTTGGATGTTGTTCTTGGCTTCCTCAAGTGCTTCCCCTATTTGAAGAGGCTATATCTCGTAGTGAGTGCTCATATTTGCTAGCTTTATTAAAGTGTCAATATATCTTGTTCTCAAGCTATAAGTAATTGTTTTTATTCCTATATCCAGCTAGACCCACTGGAGAAAATAAAAACTGGGAGCAACTATGCTTCACTCGCAGAGCCAATTGAATGTCTTGAGCACCATCTAAAAAAAGTCGCATTGAAGTTCTACCAGGGCAATCCTCTACAGGCTGATTTTGCCAGGTTCATTATTATGAATGCCAAAGTGCTAGAGAGAATGGAATTCGGACTCGTTGAGAGGTCATTCAATGGTTGCGACAACGACAACTGGAGGGTGAGTCAAAACAAGCTGCTACAATTCGAAGACAGAGCTTCTCGTGGTGCTCTATTTGTATTCAAGAAGTTTGATAGTACTACTTGGATAGATAACAATGATCTCCATGATCTATCATTGGTTGACCTGTTCGACGCCTCCTTCTTGGATGGATATGATACCTTTTGATAAGGTAACCTTGTGCCTTGTTCCGAGACCTCTACGAGGTGATCTACTTCATGCAGGTATAGAATGGAAAATGTGTATCCCAACTAGAACCATATGCGGAAGGTCGTACCTATGCTCAAGCTTACGATATGGTTAGACTTCCAAAATTTCCGAGAATGTACGGGGTATTTCCCTAAAGTGTACCTGCTGTTCTTTTTGCACTTGACTACAATCTGCTAGGCTTGGTCCTTTTTTTAGTCAATACTAGTTGTTTATTTGCTCCTTTTTTCAGTGAGTATTGGTTGTTTATTTGCAAAAGAAAAAATAAACCGCACAGATAAATAAACCAGAGCTAGTATCCAAAGATAATTGAAGTACTTTAAACCTTAAACTATCGAAACGGCAAATAATCAAAAAAATCCATCAGCAAAGAAACGTAATGTGAAAGGAAAACCAAAGATAATTGTAGTACTTTTAACCTTAAAATATTGAAACGGCAAAGAATAAAAAAATCCAACAGGAAAGAAAAGTAAAATTAATGTTAAAAAAAACAACCAGAAAACAATCAAAAATAGAGTTACATAAGACAAGAGTGGAAAAAGACACAACAAAAAATCAATTGGATGCTTACCTGCTCACTTCTAGGTATGGCTTTCGTATTCTCGGCTAAAAGTGGAGAATAGGAGCACTTCACAGGCGTCACCGTCGTCATTTTATTAATTATTCACAAAGACCTTATAAGATAATACATCAGTAAGTCTGAAGCCACCATCTTGGCAACACTTGTCGCTACTTCTATCACCTTGATGAAGGGGTACCGAATGCCGAACCTAATACCAAACACACAGTGCACCAAAGCTTAACATCTAAAGTCAGATATCCCAACCAAGCCACAATACCTGGACTGGGGCACACACGGTCTGACGCACTCTCGGTGGGCACACCACATGCGCTCACTGCAAGGGCCGACACCTCCGTCTTCCTTGATCCATCCTCAAAGCAGATACCGACGCATCGACCTTGCCAGTCCTCTCTGCCATCGACATCACCACGACGCCAGACAAAGTCGTCCCCCTGCGTGAGTCCATTGCCACACATCGGACACCAAGTCTCCATTGTGCCACGCCGCCGAGATCCGACACCCTCAATGTGTAGGATGAAGCACTGCTCCACCACCCGTGCACTCGAGTCGGCAACTGCTCCACAACGATGCCTCCAACAAGGAGCGCGCCACGAGACGTCGCCATCGCCCGATCCGATAATTGGTCTAGGGTTTCCCCCGCAGCCGGCCGAAAGGAGCGACGCGATATGCTATGACGATGCCTTCAACAAGGTAACGACGCCACAAGGGACGCCGCCATCGTCCGCCATGACCATAGTCGAGGCACGGTCTTCACCGGCTGTCTAGTCACTCCAAACTCGCCACCGGACAGATCTGAGAACAGACCTGCCGCCACCTCTTCACTGGCCACCACGACCACGCAAACGCGCGGCCTAGGTGACCGCCGCCTCCGCATCGCCCTCCTGGCCGCACCTGACCTGGAAGCCCGACCCAGGGCCAAAGATCGGAGAAGGGATCCCCAGTTCCAGGAGACTGAGCCAAGGCCACCGAGTTGGGAATGCCCAGGCCACAGCCGGGTCACGCGCCATGATTCAGAGCGCCGCCGTGCCCAACCCATGTTGGTGGCTGCTGCCGCGCCGAGTGTCCCGCAAGCCCGCACCACTATAGGGACAATTGCCTCGCCGCCACCCTCCTCGGGGCCGGGCCGGCCTTTGCTAAGAAGTCCCCTCCGGCGGAGGCGAGAGTAGAAGGGGAGGGGGATGAACTGCAGCGGCCAGTGGTTTTCCCGCCGAGCCGCTAGGTAAGCGATCGCGCGGGTTGTGAGCTATGTTCTATATTTCTTAAAATGTTAGGATATCACATTGCCAAATCCTTGGCAACTCCAAATTGTTAGCAACTGTCACATTTTTTTCTGATTTTTTCGAATTTACTGTTCATGAGAGATGTGGTGTGTACACCCGGGAGTAAAAAAAGCACTAAGCAGTCCGATTCAACGTGCTTGAGTCGGAAGAGGAACCATCTCGCGGTTCGAAAGCAACTCGGATGTCCACCCAGGCAGCCCAGCCCACGGCGGTCCCCTATAAGAATCCACCGCACGGAGGCGAAAGCCCACGTCCGACACCTTCACCTGTTCGTTCCCGGCGTCGGCGATCACACCGCGAACATGGCGACGGATCTCATCAGCAAGCTCCCAGACGCCTGGCTCCGCGCCATCGTGACCCTCCTCCCCGCCAAGGACGGCTGCCGCACCCAGGCGCTATCCCGCCGGTGGCGCCACATCTGGCGCTCCGCGCCGCTCAACCTCGACGACGGCATACCCGAGAAGACCGTCTCCGGCGTCCTCTCCGGCCACCTTGGCCCCGTCCGCCGCGTCTGTTTTACCAGCATTGCACACCGCACTTACCGCTACTACCACCGCACGGGGCACCAGATCATCGACAAGAACGGCGATCCAAGACTAGACGACTGGTTCCGCCGCTCCAGGGGCATCGCTTACGTCGAGGAGCTCCAGCTCGTCTATAGCTACCGTAGCTATGGCAGCGACGTGCTGCCACTGTCAGTGTTCCGCCGCGCGCCCGCGCTCCGCGTGGCCACGTTCGGATGCTGCCGTCTGCCGCCCAATCTCGCAGTCGATTTCCCGCTCCTCCAGCAGCTCACCCTTTGCAATGTCACCCCAACGGAGGAGGCTCTGAGCGCGGTGCTCGCTGGCTGCCCTGCGTTGAAGAGCCTTCTGCTGGACAATACTGTGGGCTCTACCAGCCTCCGCATCAGCTCTCCTGCTCTCAGGAGCATCGGCTTCTGTGCTCGTCAGGAGACAGAAGATCACCCTTACTCTCGCATT
Organism: Triticum aestivum; assembly: GCF_018294505.1. Taxonomy (NCBI): domain Eukaryota; kingdom Viridiplantae; phylum Streptophyta; class Magnoliopsida; order Poales; family Poaceae; genus Triticum; species Triticum aestivum. The sequence goes on along the minus strand of NC_057807.1, from coordinate 665,059,837 downwards.
GTCAAAGTCCAGGAGCTAGTTATTGAGGACGCCCCTTGTCTCGAGCGGTTGCTGCCACTCAATCCAGTCTATGGTCCGACGACCATCCGGGTAATCGGTGCCCCTAAGCTGGAGATATTGGGTCCCGTGAGCAAAGCCGTATCACAGCTCCACCTCGGGACAACAGTTTTTCAGGTAGTTGCAGCCTTGCTCTTAGAATTACAACGTGCACACTATATGCATCCTATATACTATTGTTCTTGATAAGAGTTTGCTTTTTTCTCTCTTGTTTTTATAGGAAATGATTGCTGTTAGCTTGACAACCAGAATGCACACGGTGAAGGTTTTGGCTCTTCATCATGTCGGCCCCAATTTAGATGCAGTTCTTGACTTACTGAAGTGCTTCCCCTGCTTGCAGAGCCTTTACATCGTGGTGAGTGCTTTTTCCAGATTGCTTGAAATGTCAAAATATCAGGTTGTCATAATTGTTAGCAACTGTTTTTAATTATATCAATCATTTTTATTTGTCTCCAGTTGGATTATTCATGGCGGCTCCCCCATGGGTTACATAAAAGCGAGTTGTACCCTGCAAAGAACATAAATAATGCGTCATTGGACTATCCAATTGAATGCCTTGAGCACCACCTAAAGAAAATGGCGATGAAGGTCTACTATGGCAAAGGTCCAGAAATTGATTTTGCAAGGTTCTTTGTTTTGAATGCCAAAGTGCTAGATAGAATGGAATTTGGAATCGTTGAGAAATCAATTTTCGGCAGCAACAAAGAAGAATGGCTGACCAACCAATACAAGCAACTACGAGTTGAAGACAGAGCTTCTCACGATGCTCGATTTGCATTCAAAAGGTTTTCTTGGAATACATGGAACTATAACAATCGTATCCATGATCTATCAATGGCTGATCCGTTTGATGCCTCCTTCTTGGATGGATATATTACCCTTTGAAAATGTGTTATTGTCTCATGTTCAGATCCTAAATGGATATTTTATTTGTGGCGCAAACTCTAAAGTTACCACACTGTTTTTATTGCTCTGCGTCTGCCTCCATGATATGATCTACTTCATGCAGCCATATAATAGAAGCTCACTCAGTAGCAGATGTAGTACGTCGTGTCCATGCTCAACCTTTGAATATGAGAACTTGTGCAGTGTACTGTGTACATGAATATGGTGCTTTGCAATGTATGAACTCATGTACAAGGAGTTTCTCCAAAAGTTCATTGTACTGTCTTGTTGCGCTTAAATCCAATATTCTAGGCTTATTAGGTTTTCCTGATTTTAATTGGTCTTGCTAGTTTCTCTGCTCATTGGTATTGTAAACTGCATATAACTACCTATCACAACACTTGCCCCAATGAATAGTAGTATGAATAACAACAGTTTTGTTAATTGTCAACTCTGGATTTTTTTTATAAAATTCTACATACATACTGCAATATTCTACTGAAGGTGTAAAACTTCAACACAAATTAAGCAATGTTTATGATGTTTCTTGTGCATTGACTAAAGTTTCGATATACGATTTAGAATTGAGAAAAAAATTACGCAATACTAGAAAATGTGCTAAATGCTAAACAAATTAGGGCCAATATGCAAACCTGAACACTCATGGAGAGTGATAGTTTGGTTGTTCATGAAACAAGTGTGCCAATGGAGTCTCGAAATTTATCACTTTCCCTGGGGTGCGATTTATTAAATAAGTTGCAGCAAGGAATGCCTCATCCCAAAATTTTGAAGGTGTGGATATGCATGAGCCCAGAGTAAGAGATCAACATCTATAATGTGACGATGTTTTATTTCTGCATGCCCATTCTGTTGATTGGGCATGTAGGCATAAGACATGATGTGTGATTCCAATTTGACGGAAAAAAGAATTTAGAAGTTCATACTCACCACCCCAATCTGTTTGCATGGTGATGATTTTGTGATTAAAGAGTCTTTCTACAAGAATTTGAAATTCATGGAAGACTTTGAATACTTCAGATTTTATTTTTGAGGAGGCATATCCAAGTGAATTTGCTATACTCATCAATAAAACTCACGCACTAATTCTTTCTATTAATGGAATCAGAGATAGGCCCCCGTCCATCGGAGAATTTTTTTCTGTCAAGGAGCATTGGAAACACCGTTTGAACTAGGATAAGGAATGACTTTTGCCTTTTGGGCATGCATCACAAACTCCCTCTTCATTCAACTCACTGTTCGAGAAAGGAATGTTATTTTGACTGACCACAGGAAGAAGTATGGTAGATGATGGATGTCCTAGTCTTCTATGCCACCTCTTAGCATCTAACTTACTGGCGCCAAATGCCTGTAATCTTGAACCTAATGCAGCCGATTATAGGGGATAGAGACCACGCCTGCACCTGCTTTGGAGAAGGGTTTCCCTTGTTCCCTATTCCTTAATGAAAAACAATCATGGGTGAACTTCAAAAAACGAATGATTGCCATGTACAAACGATGAGCAGAGATTAAATTGTGAGTAGCACTAGAAATATGCAAGATGTCTTTATTATGAAGATAACGAGAGGGGGTACGAAGAGTAGATAGACCAGTATGTCTTCATACCTTCTCCATTAGCAGTATGATCTTGATCATGTCCGGTGTACTTCTTACGAATTGTCAGCTTCTCCAGCTTGCTCGAGATGTGATAGTCGACCTTGTGTCAAGATACCAATTGGTATTGATGCCGTAGGATGAAGATGTGGCCGTGCCTGCACTCTTTTCTTGCTTGGTGAAGGAGATATCAAACCGGGGATAGCACTCCACTGTTGTATGATTGGGCTTCTTGCAGATTTGACATAAAACTTCAGGGAGGTCGTTGACACCACATGCGTTGCCGCTAACCACAGCCTCCATTGTCACGGTCACGGCCTCCATTGCCGCGGCTTCCCTGGCCATGGCCGCCGTCGTTTCCGCCGCGTCCACTGCGGCCACCGCTAACATGACCGAACCCGTTGCAACCTCCTCGTTTAGCAGCGTTGGCAGAGGAGTCACGACTCAATTCTCAAAGCTAGTGAGCTCAGAGTAGAGCTCGCTGAGTGTGATTTGACGGTAATGCACGTGGGCAATTCTGTGCATGCTCAGTCTTAAAAGAGTTAAAAGCATTGGGGTCCTGGAACTTGTCCGAGATGTGATGATTTGGTCCTACAACTTGCAAAATGACCCTACCCAGTTTCAGAACTTGCACCCAATGTGCAACTTTGGTCCTGGACCAATCACAGAACGACAACTAGATTCGTCGGGCCCGAACTAGTCAGTGCACGCGTTTTTTGCAAATACTCCCTGCTTTCTCCTTCCCCGTGCCGCACATCTCACCTCCGTGAGCTCCCAGTTGGCCCACGACAGCAGAAGGGCCTTCACCCCCGTCAACGCCTCGCTCGTCAGGAAACCCTGCACGGAAACAGCACTCTGGCTCAGTATGCCTCCACGGCGGCGCCGGTGAAATCAGATAGGCGCACAACATATCACTAGCTGGTGTTGGTGGTTCACGTACGTCGGTGATCTTGCAAGTCATGTAGTGGCCCTCCTTGCCCCACGCCTGCCCCGCCGGGGCCCTTGTCGCCACCGCGACCAGCAGGACGTGAAGCAGCAGCAGCAACCCCATCGTCCTAGCTTAAGCTCAAGCTTCGCTCTCTTTCTGTGTGTCTTGTTGTTGTGTTGCTTTCTTGCTGTTGTCTTATCTACCCTGTGTGCTGCTCCTTTATTTATACATACATACAACCACCACCAACCGATGGCCGCGTTTTGGACTTGGAAGATTCCTTCATCCGATCTGCGATGCCTTTTGTCCGAGCAAAAACCTTCATCCAATTTCCTGCAGCTAGCAGTGAGGCACGAGGAAGGCAGGCTTGCGCTCGATCTCCTCGTACCAGGTATAGGGAAGGCGGTCGGGCAGTTGCTATTGTTCGCCTCCACGGTGCCGGCGGTAGATGTGTTCTTCTTCACCGAGGCCTCAGGCGTAGAGGGTGGGAAACGCGGGCAGCTCGCCGCCGGCAGGAGCAGGCCGGCGTTGTGCATGAGGTAGAGGTGTTGTCAACGACCAGAGCGAGCGCCAAGACCAGATTCAAACCACAAGCCGGCCCAGAAGACAGCCTCGCCCATTGACTGGGCTTGCCGGCCCATAATGGGCCCGTTAAGAGTTGTACTTATACCTGTAAACGATAAGATTCGAGTGGCGGCTGGCAAACGACTAGGTAGCGTGTGAGTGCATGACTTGTAAGCAGGGTCTCCTCCCTTCTTCCCCAACACTTCTCTTTGTATTGGAATTCGCCATGAAATTGAAGATGGATCCTTGAGATGCCCTAACAATCTGGTATCAGAGCCGCCTTTCCCCTCCCCACCCTTCCGCTCTGGAGCTTCCCAGCCACCCCCACCACACGCGGCTCGCTAATCAGCGGCGAGCCGAAGCCATGGAGAAAATTTCTCCCGAGACGAAGGCGATCTACGAGCTCTTTCGCGCCGACTTCGAGCCTACCTGTCCAAGACCACGGCGAAGCACAACGTGGAGATTACGGCAGCCTTCGCCAAGTTGGACTCCAAACTGGACCAACTCTCTGGCCGCATCGACGACGTCAAGCTCGCCATCGGCGTCGATCTGGATGAGCTATGGTGCGAGATCGGTACCGAGCGAGGTGCCGCGTCATTCCCGCCTGCGCCTCCATCTCCACGTGCAGCCGCGACACCCGCGCGCGTTCGACCACCGAGCAGCGGCTCCAGTGGTTCTGACAAATTTTGCTCTGAAGCTGAACAAAGGAATTCAGGTCCAAAATATGTGCCTCCACCTGTCCGAGGTACGACTGCAGATCCGTTTCATTCGTGTCAGATTATTAGTGTTGGTGAAGGATTCAGACCGTATCAGTCGGATAGCATGAGTTTTGGTCCTCGGATTGAGCTTCCGCAATTCGATGGGTCTAATCCAATGTTGTGGCGGTCTCGTTGTGAAGATTACTTCAAGTTTTGGAACACACCACTGAACCAGTGGATTCCTTTTGCTTCTGCTTTGTTTGAAGGAACAGCGGCGCATTGGCTTGAATCGGTGCAGCGCCATGCCCCAAACGTATCCTGGACAGAATTCTGCGAGCTGCTGCAATCCCGTTTTGGTTGCAATAAACATCAGAATATTCTGCAACAGTTGTTTCATGTTCGTCAGACTAGCACTATGGAGGAGTATGTTGAGCATTTTTCAGAGCTGTATGATCAACTAACTGCTTATGAAACAGATCCCAATCCTGTGCATTATGTGACAAGGTTCATGGAAGGACTAACACCATCAGTCAGGCTTATTGTGGGAATACAACAACCAGCCGACATGGACTCTGCTTATGCTTTGGCACTTATGTATAAAGAATTGAGCGAAAATTCAGTTGGATCAGTTTTCAGCAAACGCAGCACGCCTTCTTCTAGTCGAACTTCTGTCAGTAAACCAGTGGAGGACAAACGCTCAACTGACACACAGCGCTCGACTTCCATTGATGATCGATGGTCAGCTCTTCGTGCTTACCAAAAGTCCAAGGGCCTATGCTTCATCTATAAGGAGAGCTGGGCTTGAGACCATCCACTACTAGGATAAGTGCTATAGATAATATGGACATTAATGACGCATCACACATGTGGTGCGCCAATACTATATAGCAGTGGCGCACCATGTGTTGGTGCGCCATTAGTGTGATGGACACTAATAGCGCACCACACAAACGGTGCGCCACTACTAACAAACTTTTTTTAAAAAAAACTAGTAATGGCGCACCAGGGCACAGTGCGGGTGTGTCATTACTAGTTTTAACTCGTAATGGTGCACCACTCACCCCATGCGCCACTACTAACATTTTTTTTTACTTTTTTTCATAACTAGTAATGGCGCACCAGTGTATAGTGCGCCATTACTAGTGGTGCGCCATTACTAGTTCAAACTAGTAATGGCGCACCGCACAGATGGTGCGCCACTACTAACATTTATTATTTTATTTTTTTGCAAAACTAGTAATGGCGCACCACCCAACTGGTGCCCCATTAGTAACTAGGGTTACTAATGGCGCATTTGTAGGTGGTGCGCCATTAGTAACCTGGGACCAGCTAGATATTTTGGACAGCCACCTACCACACTCACTTTCCCCACTTCATTCTCTCCACCTCCTCCTCCAAGCTTGTCTCGGCTGCCTCCTCCTCCTCACCTCATTAGCACCATAGATTCATCCAAATTAAGTGGTTAAATTACCTTTTTTATAGTAAGTAAGGGGAAAGCTTTCTTTATGTTGTAGATCTACTTTTTTCTCCCTCCAACAACGTGCACATGCACTTTTTATGGCCTAGCTAGATCTATGTATGTTTGTGGTGTTGCATATGTTTGTGGTGTTGCATATATGTTTGTGTTTGCAGGTACCGGTATTTGAAATGCGATAGTTGCCAATATTTTCCCGGAATGTTGATTCATTTCAGTTTCGGCGAGAATTTGGCACCGTGCATTCTTTTTGGTCCTATTTTTAGGCAAAGTCATGCCAAAAAATTTCTTGGTTCTAAAATATCGTTTTGCTCTACCCCGCAGGCGACCTTGGTCCGCAGGATGACCGAAGGCATCATGAATAGGTTTTTGAGCTCCGCGAAGGCCGAGATGCTTCAAAAGAACGAGACGGAGATAAGATGTCCGTGTCGAAGATGCAAGCTGAGGAGCCTTATAGACCCGGATTCCGTACAGGTGCGAGACCACCTTTCTCATGCATGGTTTCATGGATGGCTATCGGTGGCAAGGTGATGAAGATGATTATGAAGTCGTCCATGGGGGCCGGGCAAGAAATGAGGAAGGGCGTGAGCAAGACAACGGCGGCGAGGGCGGGCGAGAAGACAAAGAATCTCCAGGACATGATCACGAAGTAGATGCAGTACACAGTCATCATGTAGAAGATGCCGGACATGATGATGAAGAAGATGCCGGAGCAGACGAAGGGCATGATCATGAAGATGAAGATGCCGGAGCAGACGACGATGGACCATCGATGGGCTGGGTGGAGGACCCTCATATTCAAGAGCTGCTTCTCAAGCAGACGGATAATGCAAGAGTTGTCGCCCGAGAGAAAGCCAAGCTGGATCAACTAGAGATAGACGCGGTTACTCCATTGTATGAAGGATGCAGGCCCGAGGATACCCGCCTGAAAGTAACGCTCATGGCTCTAGAGATGAAGGTAAAACACAAAATGACCGATGCATGCTTCGACGAGAACATGTCATTCTGGTACGAACGTCTTTCCAAGGGGAACAAGTGCCCGACCAGTTTCGAGGAGGCGAACAAAATCGTGTGTCCTCTGGATTTACCGCATGTGAAATACCATGTGTGCATTAACAATTTCATCATTTATCGGACGAGCACACGAAGTCTACCATATGTCCGGTGTGCGGCGTCACTCGATACAAGAAGAGGAAGAAAGCTCCTCGAAAAGTGGTGTGGTACTTTCCGATCACTCCTCGTCAGCAGCGGTATTTCGCGGACCCTAAGATAGCAAAGCTCCTGCGTTGGCACGCGAATAGGGAGGAGAAGAAGCGAGAAGATGACGCAAATGATCTAGAGGTAAATAAAAAAGACAAGATGCTGAGTCACCCTAAGGATGCGAGCCAGTGGCAAGCGTTGAACTTCGAACACCCAGAATTTGGGAACGATCCAAGGAACATCGTGTTGGGCGTGAGCACCGATGGAGTCAATCCATTTGGCAGCCAGAGAAGCAAACATAGCACCTGGCCTGTGTTTGTGTGGATGTACAACCTTCCCCCTGGTTGTGCATGAAGAGGAAGTACATTCACATGAGTATGCTAATTGAAGGGCCGAAACAACCAGGGAACGACATCAATCTGTATCTAGGGATGCTGAAAGAGGAGCTAGACACGCTGTGGAAAATGCCAGGCAATACGTGGGACACCGCAGAGAAAGAATATTTCCCTATGAGAGCCGCACTGCTCACGACGGTGCACGACTATCTCGGTTACGGATATGTCGCGGGGCAGGTGGTCCACGGATTTTCTGGATGCATCAGGTGCATGGATGACACAACGTATCGCCAGCTAGATAGAGATCCCGGGTCTTTGAAAACCGTGTTCATGGGACATCGAAGGTGGCTTCGCGATGATAACTCATGGAGAAAACGCAAGGATCTGTTCGATGGTAAAACCGAACCCCGAAGACGCCCGCGTACAAGGAGCGGCGAGGAAATAGACGAGTTGTTGAAAAATTGGAAAGAGTGCCCACCGCCGGGAAAGCCGCCAGAGCCTGGAAAGAAGCGTAAGGCGCCAGAGACGCTACTGAAGGTATGGAAAACGAGGTCTATTTTCTGGGACTTGCCGTACTGGAAGATCCTCCGTGTGCCTCACAACCTTGATGTCATGCATATCACGAAGAATGTGTGCGAGAGTCTGCTTGGTACCCTGCTCAACATGCCAGAGAGGACCAAAGGTGGGCCGAAAGCAAGGGCAGACTTGAAATCAATGGGCATTAGGGAGGAGCTTCACGCTAATAATAATGATGATGATGATGATGATGATGATGAGGCGAAGCAGGACATGGAAAGTCGTCGCAAAGGCATAGGCAAAAAGACCGGAAATGACTTCTCTCTCACGTGCTTCACTCTAAGTGAGGAGGAGATCGATCAGTTTTTCACCTGCCTCGTAGGAGTAAAACTTCCTTACGGTTACGCGGGGAAGATAAGCAGATACCTAGACTCAGTGAAGCAGAAGTTCAGTGGGATGAAGTCTCACGACTGTCATGTGCTGATGACGCAGATACTTCCAGTTACAATCCATGGGATCATGGACGCGCACGTCTGTGAAACGCTATTTGGCCTATGCAATTTTTTCGACGTCATCTCTCAAAAGTCAGTTGGCGTGAGGCAACTCAAAAGGCTACAGGAAGAGATCATGGTGATACTATGCGAGCTTGAGATGTACTTGCTGCCCGCATTCTTCAACGTTATGGTGCATCTGCTGGTCCATATCATGGAGGATATCATCCAACTCGGGCCGACGTTCCTGCACAGCATGGTGCCGTTCGAAAGGATGAATGGTGTCATCAAAGGATACATTCGCAACATGTCACGTCTAGAGGGAAGCATAGCCAAGGGCTTTCTGACCGAAGAGTGAATCTCCTACCGCACAAATTATCTAGGCATTGAGAACCCCGCTGGTCTGCCCGTCAACAAGAACCTCGGCAGGCTCGCTGGATGGGGTCACCGTGAGGGTCGCCGCGAAATGCATGTCGACTTCGAGGGTCGACTCGCCGACTTTGAAAGAGCAAACCTAGTTGCTCTACAACACATAGATGTGGTCGATCCTTGGGTGGTAGAGCACAAAACCTTTATTGAGAAGACGTACAATGACCGAGGCCAGCAGAGGACCCCTACGTTTGGGTGCGGGGGACACCACCCCATAGACAACAGCGCCAGTCGTGCCGGCGCCAAGCCATGGCAAGACCGCCGCAACGCTACCGGACATGCCGGACATGCATATGGCACAGGATCCGGACATGCATATGGCACAGGATCTGGACGACGATGATGACGATGGTACATTTACCAAGGTTGATAAGTACTTTGCGAAACATGGTTATGATGACGAATTCTTGGGGCCTCCTTCTCAAGAACCCAATCCTACAAAAGACGACCGCGATCTAGCTGGTACCGTGGAGAAACCCAATTGCAACAGGCATCATCTGGTATTCGGTTCTCAGGAGATGCCTCCAGCTGCTGCCTTCACCGAGCCTCAGATAGCCGAGGTGCAAAATATTATCAGCCCCAACACACTCAAGAAGGTGGTCTCTGAGCAGAACTCGATCCCATTACAGTAGGAGAAGAAGAAGGGACAGAAAAGAAAGACTAACAAGGGTGCGAGCCAGCCAGCACCGAGTACAATCCATGCGCAGGACGGGCCACCTTCACCTAAGGATATCTCGAGGAGGGTGCATGTGGCGGGTAGGCCGATGCTACCGACTAATCTTCTCAATGCTGCAATCGGTGCTATGCAGAGTCTGCATGACAATGTTCTTTCTTTGGAGAAGCTGCGTCTCTCCGAGAATGATGTGGCATACCTGGTTTTCGTGGCCAAGGTGCCAGAGGCCAAGGGCTTTGTCGATAGCGCCATCAGGGGTATGATCGTCATGCGGTTTGCTGACATCTTTGCTATGTTTAACCTTCATCTGCTGCACTACACCTTCATTTGGCTATTTTCGCTGAGTATGGAGATGCGGATCATTAGAGACAAGACCCCGGACATCATGATAGCTGACCCCTTCTACATGCATACCAAGATCTTGGGCAGCGCTAGGGACCGGCAAGTCGCGAGTTCATACCTCGAAGGCGTCATTCTGGCAAACCCAGATAAGGATAACTTCCTCGTGCCTTACTTTCCCGAGTAAGGTATCCCTTCACCGCCCCATAACATATGATTTCTTAGATTTCGACCGTTCTTTGTTTTCTAACATTCCGTGTTTTGTGCAGTGACACACATTGCACACTCATCCTCTTAAGCCCGAAATATTCCATGGCCACGTATTTCGACTCGGACCGTCAGTCGAAAAAAGACTACACAAACATCAAGAAAGTTCTTGATGAAGCTCATCCCGGCTACGCCAGATCTGGAGGCACCTTCAGCATGACAATTCGTAGGTACGGCCAGTACGTGTTCACCCACAATACGATGTTCCCCTGCGTCAAGCAACCGCCTGGCGGTCAGGAGGATGCCTACTACACCCTCCATCACATGCAGGTGATCATACGGGACCATAATCACCTTCGGCTACCAAATAATCTCAAAGATTGGGCCGCACGCTTGTCAGCAATCCAGGACGCGGAAATCAGACAAGAATTCTTTTGCATCCAGTCGTAGTTTGCGGAAATCATCCATCAAGATGTCCTTCGTACCTCGGGGCAGTTCTACCTCAGATTTCAATCGTCCAACAGTGAGATAGAAACAATGCTACAAATGCAGGCTGAAAACGATCACGATTTCATGACCATCACGAAAGACGGCGGCTTCATCCATGCTCCGGTCCCTGAGTCGAGTTGAAAGTAGTGATGCTATGTAGTTACGAAATGTCGATTGGCTCATGTTGTAATATTAAACTTTAATGAACTTGTATGTCTCTTGGTTTGGACTGTCGTTCAACTTATATGTAATCGATGCTATTTATTAGTAGGACCATGAATTGTGTTATTTATGTGTTGCTTTTCTCTTCCGATCCTTTTGTTGCATACTTATATATTGTTTATGTATTGTCTGTGAATTGTTACTAACATTTTGTTTGTCTAGTGCATAGAGATGTCGTCGTATGTCGTGTACAAGGGTAAGGTTTTCGGAGTCTACGGCGACTGGGAGGAGTGTCGGAGATAGGTTCACCGTTTCAGCGGTAATAGTTACAAAGGGTACACCACTAGGGCGGAGGCGGAAGCTGGATACGCGCGCTATCTAGCGGGAGAGAGGAGGGAGCATTGGAGGAACTGGATGAAGACCAGTTTCATCGCGATGATGCTCGTCGTGATGACCGCAACTCTCTTCTATGTGATGGTAGTTTAGATGATCGATATCGACTTGTAATGTGAAGACAAACTTGCTACTCGCGGTCTCGAGACTTGTATGTTCTAACTTTGTTCGGTATTTTAAATTCGGAGACTAATATGACGAATTGTATTCGGAGACTAATCTTCTATTGTATTCGATAAATCTGTTGTTCATATGTTGTGCTCTCTATATTCTGTGCAGTACTATGTTTTGTAACCTGTGCAAATATCAGAAAAGAAAAAATCCCTAATATTCATCCTAGTGGCGCACCACTCTGCACTTTAGTGGCTCACTGGAATCAGCACACTAGTGGCGCATCATCTACAAGTGCGCCATTAGTAAGCCAGAGCACATGGGTAAATATGCCCCCTTGGGAGGCATACTAATGGCGCACCGTGTGATATACTAATGGCGCACTGCCTGGTGCGCCATTTGTATACCAGATACTAATGGCGCACCAGTGGTGCGCCATTAGTAAAAAATTCTAATGGTGTGATGCTAGTGGCGCACCTGTAGGGCGCCATTAGGTGCCAAAACAGGTGCGCCACTAGCAGGCCTTTTCCTAGTAGTGTAATATACCTCCTATTGAAGAAATACATTGTCTTGATAACCCAACACGGGTAGTAAAGGTAAATTCTCTCTATAGATATGATAAAGTTGAAATCCCGTCTACTAAGTTTGCTAGCCAATGCTTGGATGAATTTGATGACTTTATGGTTAAACAAGAAAACTTGAATGCTTATGTTGGTAGACAAGTGAAAAGTAATACTTATATGAACGGACACTTGAGTGATTATATGTCTAGAGTTAAGGGTGAACTTAAACTTAGTAGTAAACATGCTTCCATGGTTACCACCCAAGTAGAAAAAGTGCTTAAGGCTCAGAATGATTTGCTAAATGAATTAAATAATAATAAAAATGACTTTGCTGTCAGAGTAGCAACTAGAACGGGTAAAATGACTCAGGAACCTTTGTATCCTAAGGGCCACCCTAAGAGAGTTGAGCAAGATTCTCAGAGAAATAATGTTGATGCACCTAGTCCTTCTAAAAAGAAGAAAAATAAAAATGATAGGACTTTGCATGCTTCTAGTGAACCTATTGTTGACACACCTGAGAATCCCAATGATATTTCTATTACTGATGCTGATACACAATCTGGTGATGAATATGAACCTGGTGATAATGTTAATAATATTTTCATGTTGATGCTCAACCTAGCAATAACAATGATGTAGAGGTTGAACCTGTTGTTGATCTTGATAACCCACACTCAAAGAATCAACGTTATGATAAGAGAGACTTCGTTGCTAGGAAGAATGATAAAAGAAGAGAACCATGGGTTCAGAAACCCATGCCTTTCCCTGCTAAACCATCCAAGAAAAAAGATGATGAGGATTTTGAACGCTTTGCTGAAATGTTTAGACCTATCTTTTTGTGTATGTGTTTAACTAATATGCTTAAAGTGATTCCTTATGCTAAGTACATGAAAGATATTACTACAAATAAAAGAAAGGTACCGGAAGCTGAAATTTCCACCATGCTTGCTAATTATCTTTTAAAGGTGGAATACCTAAGAAACTTGGAGATCCAGGAGTACTAACTATACCATGCTCCATTAAAAGAAACTATGTTAAAACTGCTTTATGTGATCTTGGAGCCGGTGTTAGTGTTATGCCTCTCTCTTTATATCGTAGACTTGAATTGAATAAGTTGACACCTACTGAAATATCTTTGCGAATGGCTGATAAATAACCCGCTATACATGTCGGTATTTGTGAGGATGTGCCTGTTGTGGTTGCAAACGTTACTATCTTCATAGACTTTGTTATTCTTGATATTCCCGAGGACGATAGTATATCGATTATCCTTGGTAGACCCGTTTTGAATACTGCAGGGAATGTTATTGATTGCAACAAAGGCAATGTCACTTTTCATGTTAATGGTAATGAGCATACGGTACACTTTCCGAGGAGACAACCTCAAGTTCACAGTATCGATTGTATTGGAAAAATTCCATCAATTATTTTTGGAGGTGTTTAATTTCCTCTTCCTACTGTCAAGAAGAAATATGATATTGTTATTATTGGGGATGTTCATATCCCCGCTGAGGTAACCTAGTGTCATTTTGAAATTTCTCTGGCTTCATGCAATACGGAATGAGTTTGTTAACAAGACTTGATCAACCTTATTAGTAGATTCCTTTTGATGAGCATGAGATGGATGAAGTTAGAAGGCACAACCTTCTGTACCCTCCTTTTACTTTTAGTTATTTAGATTAAATAAAGTAAAAATAGTATTTTTTGTCTGTTTTCTGAATTATCCATGCAATAAAAAATACCCCAGAAATAAAAGTTCTCCAAATGCCCTGAAAATTAAATATGATTTTTTATGGAATATTTCAGAATATCTGGCACTGAGAACACAGTAGGGGGAGCAAGCACCTGGTCACGAGGGTCCAGGGTGCGCCCCCTGGGGGCGCGCCCCTACCTCGTGGGCCCCTGGTGGCCCCCTCCACTTATTCCTGCAGCCATGCTCTTCTTCTTCCTCCCAAAAAATCACTATCCAGCTCAAGCACGAGTTCTAGCTCATTTTGCTGCCATTTTCGATCTCCTTGCTCAAAGCTTCATTCACAAAACTGCTTTGGGGGATTGTTCTTTGGTATGTGACTCCTCGAATGGTCCAATTAGTTTTTGTTCTAGTGCTTTATTCATTGCAAATTTTTGCTTCTTAGGTGACCCTGTTCTTGATCTTGCATGTCAAATTTATTTGGTCCCAAGTAATTATAATGCATGATATAGTCTCTAGACACTTGTGGGAGTAGTTGCTATCAATTTTGTTGAGTTTGATTCACTTTTATTTCGAGTTACTAAATTTTTTAGAAATTTTTCAAAGAAAGGAATATGTCTAGGAAAATGTACCAAGGTGGTTCTTCAAGGAAGCAAGGACCCAGGCCCGCAATACGTGAGCAGGACGATGAACCGCCGAGGGAAGCTTATGTGCGTCCTTGTGAATGGTCGTCAGAGGAGTTTATGGTCAAAGCATGCATCAAGGATGAATTTGATGCATATGTGCGTAATGCTGATCTTGAGGACTTCATGCAAGATAAGTGTCCTCACTACTACCATTTAACTGATTCCTTTGTGAGAAAATTTAAATTTACATCTTCACACAATTCTCACAATGTCCTGTTTGATCTTTATGATAAATCTTATACCATGGACTTAGAAGATTTTACTACTGCTTGTAAACTCCCGCAATGGGGTAGTGCTAGTGAACCTCGCAAATCTGAATTTAAAGATTTTCTTGCTAGTATCACTGTGGGGAATCCAGAGAAATAGCACAAGCTACCATAGGGAGCATTCATTTTCCTGCTATACATTATTTTGCTCTCTTTATAGGTAGAAACATAAATGGTAAGGATGAGGCATGTCACATGTGTGTTCCTGATCTTAGTGTTCTCAGGAGTGCACTGCTAGGAGATAAACAATATAACTTGGGGCCATTGTTGCACGTAGGTTGCATAATAATGGTTTAATTCGAAGTTTGTTTGGTGGAACTTATGCAAGCCATGTGGCTAATTTTCTTGAGATACCCATACATGAAAATGATATGGAGCTGCCTCCTGCTTATCTATATTATAATGCCATGGTCAGCCAACAGTTTTTGGAGAGGAATGAACAGATCCTCCAATACCGACTAATCTTTGACAGACGTCGTACTGTCCATAATGCCCTCCCTGCTCCTGGTTTCTTTGACTTTCATGCAAAAACGAGATACTTTATAACCAGGGAGGAGGCAAACGAATATGAGAGGAGGATAGAGGCAGCTTGCCTCCAAGCTGCAGATCATGAGGCAATGGCCGGTGCATCTCGGTACAACCCCAGCTACAACTACAATCCATGGGCATAGACCAACTTAGGCCAAAAGCCTAAGATTGGGGGAGTACGTATTTCTCACCGACATTACATTCATGTTCACAAACCCATTCTATTCGTCGGTGCTCATACTTTATCACTGTACTATCCATGCTAGTTTATTTTCTTTTTCTCGCATTCTTCTTGTGTGTTTGAATAACCTTAAGAAAACCAAAAAAATAGTTAGTTTACTTTCCATGCTTGTGGTAGTAATTAAAAGAAAACCCAAAAGGATTTCGTGTTCTTCTTTTGCTTGTTGGGAGTTTTCCCGTGTAAATAGTTTTATTTCTTTTCTTTGGGGGTCGAGAGGAGAAGACCATAATGAAAATGTTGAGTGGCTCTTATATGCATTATTGTTGATTTAACTATGAGCCCATATTACCTTGTCCTCTCCTTTGAATTGAATGCTTGCAGATTCCAGCTTAGTCCAATGCATGTGCACTATTATTATTATCCACACCGTTCGGTCATGCAAGTGGAAGGCAATAATGACGATATATGATGGACTGATTGAGATGAGAGAAGCTGGTATGAACTCAACTTATCTTGTTTTTGTAAATATGATTAGTTCATCGTTCCTGATTCAACCTATTACGAATAAACATGTTTGCAATGACAACTAGAGATTATAGTTGCTTATGCCATGCTTAATTAGCTAGGAGTTTATAATGGTTTACCTTGCGTGCCAACATGCTATTAAAATGGTTGTGATGTAGTATGATAGGCTGGTATCCTCCTTTGAATGATTTGAGTGACTTGACTTGGCACATGTTTACACATGTAGTTGAAACAAAATCAACATAGCCTTCACGATATTTATGTTCATGGTTGATTATATCCTACTCATGCTTGCACTCGGTGTTGATTAATTTTAATGCATGTTCATGCCTGTTATCGCTCTCTAGTTGGTCGCTTCCCAGTCTCTTTCTAGCCTTCAGTTATACTAAGCGGGAATACTGCTTGTGCATTAAAATTCCATAAACCCCAAAGTTATTACATATGAGTCCACCATACCTTCCTATATGCGGTATCTACCTGCTGTTCCAAGTAAATTTGTATGTGCCAAACTCCAAACCTTCAAATGAAATTATGTTTTGTATGCTCGAACAACTCATGTATCAACTAGGGTTGTCTGTATCTTCCATGCTAGGCGGGTTATTCTCAAGAGGAGTGGACTTCGCTCCTCATTCACGGGAAAATGGCTAGTCATTGGGATGCCCACTCCCATGCTTAAATCAAATCAAAATAATTGCAAACAAAACTTCCCCAGGATTGTTGTTAGTTGGAGGCACCCGTTGTTTCGGGCAAGCCATGGATTGATGATTGTTGGTGGTGGGGGAGTATAAACTTTACCATTCTATTTGGGAACCGCCTATAATGTGTGTAGCATGGAAGATATCGAGATCTCTTGGTTGTTATGTTAACAATGAAAGTATGCCACCCAAAATATTATTTATCTCTATTTCAAAATCGAGCTCTGGCACCTCTACAAATCCCTGTTTCCCTCTGCGAAGGGCCTATCTATTTACTTTTATGTTGAGTCATCACCCTCTTATTAAAAAGCACCCGCTAGAGAGCACCGATGTCATTTGCATGCATTACTATTAATTTATATAGGGTATGACTGTGACTGGATCTCTTTTACCATGAATTACAATGTTTAGTCAGTCCTTGATCTTTAAAGGTGCTCTACATTTATGTTTTGCTTTCTCAGAAAGGTCTAGCGAGATACCATCTTGTTATATCATATTATGATTGTTTTGAGAAAGTGTTGTCTTCCGAGTTTTGTTATTATTGCTCGCTAGTCGATTATGCCATTGACATGAGTAAACATGAGACCTAAGTGTTATTGTGAATATGGCTAGTTCATAATCTTTGATGAAAACTTGAATGCTGGCTTTACATATTTGCAACAACAAGAGCAAATAGAGTTTGTAAAGGTTTTTCTTTATCACTTTCAGTTTATCAACTGAATTGCTTGAGGACAAGCAAAGGTTTAAGCTTGGGGGAGTTGATACGTCTCCGTCGTATCTACTTTTCCAAACACTTTTGCCCTTGTTTTGGACTCTAACTTGCATGATTTGAATGGAACTAACCCGGACTGACGCTGTTTTCAGCAGAACTGCCATGGTGTTATTTTTGTGCAGAAATAAAAGTTCTCAAAATGACCTGAAAATCCACGGAGCAAATTTTTTAAACAAATAAAAAAACTGGCAAAAGAATCAGCACCATGGGGGCCACACCCTGTCCACGAGGGTGCCCCCCCTAGGGCGCGCCCCCTGCCTCGTGGGCCCCATGAAGCTCCACCGACCTCAACTCCAACTCCATATATTCACGTTCGAGGAGAAAAAAATCAGAGAGAAGTATTCATCGCGTTTTATGATACGGAGCCGCCGCCAAGGCCTAAACTCTCTCGGAAGAGCTGATCTGGAGTCTGTTTGGGCCTCCGGAGAGGGCAATTCGTCACCGTCGTCATCACCAACCATCCTCCATCACCAATTTCATGATGCTCACCGCCATGCGTGAGTAATTCCATCGTAGGCTTGCTGGACGGTGATGCGTTGGGTGAGATTTACCATGTAATCGAGTTAGTTTTGTTAGGGTTTGATCCCTAGTATCCACTATGTTCTGAGATTGATGTTGCGATGACTTTGCTATGCTTAATGCTTGTCACTATGGCCCGAGTGCCATGATTTCAGATCTGAACCTATTATGTTTTCATGAATATATGTGAGTTCTTGATCCTATCTTGCAAGTCTATAGTCACCTATTATGTGTTATGATCCGTTAACCCCGAAGTGACAATAATCAGGATACTTACTGGTGATGACCGTAGTTTGAGGAGTTCATGTATCCACTAAGTGTTAATGCATTGGTACTGTACTCTATTAAAAGGAGGCCTTAATATCCCTTAGTTTCCAATAGGACCCCACAGCCATGGGAGGGTAGGACAAAAGATGTCATGCAAGTTCTTTTCCATAAGCATGTATGACTATATTCGGAATATATGCCTACATTACATTGATGAACTGGAGCTAGTTCTGTGTCACGCTATGTTATAACTATTACATGAGGAATCACATTCGACATAATTATCCATCATTGATCCAATGCCTACAAGCTTTTCACATATTTCTCTTCGCTTAGTTACTTTACCGTTGTTGTTGTTACAATTACTGCAAAACGACTACTGTTACTTTTGCCACTGTTACCGTTACTTCCACACTACTTTGCTACTAAATACTTTGCTGTAGATATTAAGTTATCGAGGTGTAGTTGAATTGACAACTCAACTGCTAATACTTGAGAATATTATTTGGCTCCCTTTGTGTCGAATCAATAAATTGAGGTTGATACTCTACCCTCGAAATCTGTTGCGATCCCCTATACTTGTGGTTCATCAATCTTCTGCTCTAGTGTATATGTTCTATATGTCATGCAATGTGGTGTTTAGTTAACTGTTTGGTTCAATTCTGCAAATGTGATGTTCAATTATTTAGGGTGCAATTTTCCAAGTTGTTAAGCATGCTTGGTTTGGTTAACTATTTGATCTTCTATTAGGAGTATGTTATATTTGTGCAATGTGGTGCTCAGTTAACGGTTGGTTCATTTGTTGTGGTGTTTAGTTAACTGCTTGGTTCAATTCCGCAATGCGATGTTCAATTGTTGTGTGTGCATTCTGTAATTGTATACTATTATACCTTGTCTTTTTTATTCCTTTGCCCCATTTCCAATATAGAGAAGATATTTATGCACATCCTTGTTTTCAGGCCTTTCCAAAATAGTTCACCGATGATTACCTCTCAAACCACCTGTATGGACAAGAGGCGAGGAAGGTTTTCAGACAACATCCACGGTTCAATATTGAAGTGTTCGTGAAGAGGACGAAGGATGGATGGTCAATCATCCATAGGCACTGGCCTAAATTTGCAAAGACCTTCAATGTCAATGAATGCTCAATATTCGCCTTCCCCTTCAACAGTTTTCCCGATGAGATACATCTGTCTATGTACTGTCTATGATGCTAATTTCAAAAGGTTCTAGATGATGCACGTGAAACTTGGTGCTGGTGAAGTTGTGTAATGGGGTAGCTGAGTGCTAAAGCTATATCATGTTGTACTCTGATGTATTTCACTTATGAAATCCTGCTTCCTTAATATGGGAATGAAATATATTATGTGTTTAATGTGAATGTCAATTAGATTAATAAATTATTATTAATAATAGGGCAATTATCCTGATAATTGGTTTTTGCTATTGCAAACGGTTATTGAGAAAATACCGTGGGCGACGACCTAATGCAATGCACATAGTTTCTTCTACACACCGTGTGTGATGCATTCAATAAAGCAAACGATAATTTTCTGAATATTCTGTGCGATGGGAAGGCCATCACAAATGACTTAACGGGGAAAATTGTGTGTCATGTACCTACGAACGGAAACGTTTTCCTTGCAGCGACTATGTGGGATGTATGTACGAACGGAAATGTTTCGCGGGGACTGATTGTGTGGGATGAACTTATGACCGAAAATGATTTCTCCTACATAATTATATTTGTTTTAGCACTACTGTACATATAACCGTATTTTCTCGCTCGCCGGTCGCACACGACCTCATTTTGCCGAGCCTCTGTGCCAGGAGGGCGTATCCCGACGGTTTCCGGGCTGTGTGTGAAGGAACCCCTAATTGCCCACACTCACTAGGCGACGGTTCCAAATGTCGTCGCGGAAAGGGGTTTAAAACTGTCTATATAGCACGGACGCGTACCAGTGTCCTTAATTCTTTTCAAATTTTTCTTCAAGTAATTGTTCTCTTTTTCAACTATATTTAACCTCTCGACAAGAGGGTCAGTTGGAATTTTCGGTTCACATACCTCCTACATAAAACATCTATGTCACGTTGGTCTGCATAATTTTCATAAACATTAAATGAAAGAAATAGTTATAAAAGATAGTATATACCACATCCGAATCATTGAGAGGACGAGGGCCAACGGGGGCGGATACCAAAACCATCGCTCTATATAATACAATCAATAATAAAAGTAAGAAAATTATGCAGGTAGCAATCTAAATCATGCAAGTATGAATTTTTTTCTTTTAGAAAGAAGATAAGAACAAGAGGCTCACCATGGTGGAGCCGGCGACGAGATTGACAGGGGCGATCAACGGCGATGAGGATGGGGACGGGACAGGATGGACCGCCAAACCTAGACAAATCTTGAGGAAAATGGAGTTTGGACAAGGAGCTTCAAGGGGAGAAAGATTATAAAGTGTGGCTCAGGCATTTCATCAAACACCTCATGTGCATAGGAGGTGAGCTAGAGCACCACAAAGCTCTCCCACGGCTGGCCAAAAAAACAGGGCGGTGCACTGCTCTGCTGGCGGGCAAGGTATATATAGGCCTCTATTTGGTCCCGGTTCCAGACACATTCCGGGACTAAAGGTTGTGGGCCAGGAGCGGGGCCCATTGGTCCCGGTTCGTGTTTGGAACCGGGACCAAAGGGGTTAGACGAACTGAGATCAATGGCCCCCGAGGCCCATTGGTCCCGGTTCATAGGAGAACCGGGATTAATGCCCTCTTCGGGCCTAGACCAAAGCCCTATTTTCTACTAGTGAATGCCTTCATCAGAATAGTTGTGGAGAGAAAGTCTTCACTTTTTCTTCGCGTGCGTACCTTGCTTATTGCGCCGTAACCATGGATAATCTTCATCGTTTAACATGGTGCTTGGGTCAGCCTTGTCTTTGAAGGAAGGAATGTCATTAAACTTTTCGTAATCTTCAGACATGTCTATCTTGCCCTCCATTCCCACGATGTCTCTTTTCCCTGAAAGAACTATGTGGCACTTTGGCTCATCGTATGATGTTTTCGCCTCCTTATCTTTTCTTTTTCTCGGTTTGGTAGACATGCCCTTCACATAGAAAACATGCGCCACATAATTGGCTAGGACGAATGGTCTGTCTATGTACCCAAGATTGTTCAGATCCACTGTTGTCATTCCGTACTGCGAGTCTACTTGTGCCCTTTCTCCTAATAGATTAACCCTTTTGTACTGAAACAAAGGTACCTTAAAATCATGTCCATAGTCAAGTTCCCATATGTCCACTATGTTACCATAATATGTGTCCTTCCCCTGTTGGTTGCTGCATCAAAGCAGACACCACTGTTTTGGTTGGTGCTCTTTTGCTCTTGGGAGATCGTGTAAAATGTATTCCCATTTATCTCATACCCTTTGTAAGTCAATACAGTCGAAGATGGTCCCCTGGCCAATGACTACAGCTCATCTGCAACAGTGGTGTTACCCATGAGATGTGTTTGCAACCAACTGCCAAAAGTCCTGATCTGTTTACATGTAATCCAGTGGTCACACTGCTCTGGGTGTTTGGAGAGCAGAATATTCTTGTGTTCATTGACATACGGGGTCACCAAGGTTGAATCATGTAGAACTGTGTAGTGTGCTTCAGCCCAAGAATGCCCGTCCCTACATATTATTGAGTTCGTTCCTAGCGTGCCTTTTCCAATAAGTCTCCCCTCATACCGCGATTGTGGGAGACCAATCGGCTTAAGGTCAGGAATGAAGTCAACACAAAACCCAATGACCTCCTCTGTTTGATGGGTTCCTTCTGGCCTAGCACGGTTAAGAACATATTTTTTAAGACTCACATGAACCTCTCAAAGGGGAACATATTGTGTAGAAATACAGGCCCTAGAATGGCAATCTCGCCGACTAGATGAACTAGGAAATGTGTAATGATTTTGAAGAAGGATGATGGGAAAACCAGCTTGAAACCGACAAGACAGTAAACTAAATCATTCTTTAACCTTGGTAGGATTTCTGGATTGTTTACCTTCTGAGAGATTGCATTGAGGAATGCACATAGCTTCACAACGGCTAATCGAACATTTTCTGGTAGAAGCCCCATCAATACAACCGGAAGCAGTTGCATCATAATCACGTGGCAGTAATGATACTTTAGGTTCTGGAACTTTTTCGCTGGGATATATATTATTCCCTTTATATTGGACGAGAAGCCAGACGGGACCTTCATACTAAGTAGACATTCAAAGAAGATTTCCTTCTCTTCTTTGGTAAGAGCGTAGCTGGCAGGACCTTCATACTCTTTGGATTCATGCCATCTTTTTCGTGCACACGTTGCTGGTCCTCCCGTGCCTCCGGTGTATCTTTTGTATTCCCATACATGCCAAAGAAGCCTAGAAGGTTCACCCAAAGATTCTTCTTCACGTGCATCTGGCCGATTGCAGAGCGGACCTCTAGGTCTCTCCAATAGGGTAGGTCCCAAAATATAGACTTCTTCTTCCACATGGGTCATCCCTCAGTGTCATTCGGAACAGATAGTCCGATAGGACCTTCTCCAAAGATTACTTATATATCATTGACCAAATCAAGTATGTGATCACCAGTATGGAGGGCGGGCTTCTTCCGGTGATCTGCCTCACCTTTGAAACGCTTGCCTTTCTTTCGACATTGATGGTTGGTCGGAAATCAACGATGTCCCAGCTACACATTCTTCCTAGATTTGTCCAAATATATACTTTCGGTGTCATCTAAACATTGCTTGCATGTGTGGTATCCCTTGTTTGTCTGTCCTGGAAGGTTAATCAGAGTTGGCCAACCATTGATGGTTACAAACAGCAACACATGTAGGTCAAATTCCTCCTGGTTGTGCTCATGCCACAAACATACACCTTTTCCATTCCACAACTGTAAAAGTTCTTCAACTAATGGCCTTAGGTACATATCAATGTCGTTGCCGGGTTGCCTAGGTCCTTGGATGAGCACTGGCATCATAATGAACTTCCGCTTCATGCACAACCAAGGAGGAAGATTATAGATACATAGAGTCATGGGCCAGGTGCTATAATTGCTGCTCTGCTCCCCAAAAGGATTAATGCCATCCGCGCTTAAACCAAACCAGACGTTCCTTGCATCACCTGCAAAGCCCCCCCCCCCCCACCTTCTCTTGATTTTTCTCCACTGCGACCCGTCAGTGGATGCTCCCAACTTCCCTCTTTCTTATGGTCCTATTTGTGCCATCGCACCAACTTGGAATGATCTATGTTGCTGAATAGACGTTTCAACTGTGGTATTATAGGGTCATCTCATCTGATCTTATACCACAATGGACATCATACTAGGCATGCGTTCTAATCCTCGTACTCACCGCAGTAGAGGATGCAGTCTTTAGGGCATGCATGTATCTTCTGCAAATCCAATCCTAGAGGGAATAGAACCTTCTTTGCTTCGTACGTACTGTCGGGCAATTCATTATCCTTTGGAAGCTTCTTCTTCATTATTTTCAATAGCTTCCCAAATCCGTTGTCAGATACACTATTGTCTGCCTTCCATTACAGCAATTCTGGTGTTGTACCAAGCTTTGTGTTGTCATCGTCGCAACTTGGGTACACTAGGAAAACGCCTATAGACAGACACTTAGTAGCAGCGTGGGTTATTTGGCCCACGCTACTGCTAATTAGTAGTAGCACCGGCAAAAAAACGCGCTACTGGTACGGAGTAGTAGTAGCGCGGGCACTGAAAACCCCCACTGCTACTAAATGATTTACACCATGCCCTCCCAACAGACATTAATAGTAGCGCGCGGTGTAAAACCTGCGCTACCAGTAGATAGATAGCTGTAGCGCCGTGGGACAGGCCGCGCTACCACTATCGCACCAACCGTCCCACTCCACTCTCCCACACCACCCACCCCTGATCCAGACGAGATCCCCTCTACCAGCAGCCTCCCCTTCCCTCTTCCAAATCCAAATCATGGCACTCGCATCCGGCTCGGCCCGCCCGCTCCTCGGCCGCCTCCCCGCCAGTGCGCGCCCTCACCTCTCCGTCTCCTCCTCGCCCTCCGCCCCCGCCTCCTCGGTCCGCTTTGCTGACCGAGATTCTTTGTCTATATCACGCAGGCCACCGCCACACGCGCACGCGCGCCTAATCCGTACGAGGGGATCCAGTCGGCCATGACGAGCGCCTCCAAACTCTTCATCGCCCGCCGCGCCCGCGCGCCCCGCCTCTCTGACCCGGCGGATCCCGGCCCGGATCCGCTCGCCGACATGCCCCGCACGGCCTCGCTGCCCGCCGCCGCCGAAGGGTCTGCCACGCGCGATGCCAGCTCGACGCCGCCGGGGATGTGCGGCAGCACCTCCACACCGGCCCGCCACACGGTGAGAGCCTCCTCCTCCTTCCCAGCACGCTGAGCGATTGCAGTTCTCGTGTGCCGTGATTGGTTAGATCGAAGCATTTCGGGTGCTGTCCTGTTAAATTTGTGACACATTTCCATTTTGATTTGCCTGGCTACGGAATGAATCCAAGGGTTCATGGATCTGGCTTGGCATTGTTGGATGTGGATCTTGGTCTAGTTCTAGCGATTCACTTGTCTAGGTTGATCTGTTGTGAAGAGGGGGGAAAACTGACCGACGCAAAAGGATGATCTTAAAGTTAGCTGTCAGTGTAATATACAAGATTGTTGTGTCCTCTGCCAAGGACTCTCGTATCGGCTCACTTGAGATGTATTGGGAATTTTAACTCATCCTATAGCCTGGAGCTGCTAGAATCGTAAGATTGTGTTTTACAGTTTAGTACTTAGTTTTACTTATCTCCTGAAAAATAGAGATGAATAACCATGAATGCATGAAGTAATACATAATGAGCTTAATCCGTGGCACCACCTGTTTCTGTTCTTGGCTTCATTTCCCTGTCGTGTGCTAGCACGCTGCACGAGATTAGGTTATCCACTCGCAGTCTGGTTGGCGTCTGCCAGTTTCCTATGTATCAGGCTATCAGGTTACAGATAGATTGGCGTCATCATAGATAAATTATCAAAATTTGATAATCTTATGTACACAGTCCGCACTCCGCACTGTAACAGGGGAAGTGATTAGTATCAAAATTGTTAAATTGTGATCCAAATTATACCATGTTGAACTAGACGTAGTACAACCGGTGTTGGCCTTTGCGTTGACGTCGACGCGTACGAGTACAACTCGTTTACTTGTCCTCCAAGGACTCTCATGTATTGCTCTCATATATACCCCATGTAGTCGCACCTCAGACGGTCTGTCGTCTCGTGCTTGTAATACTCCTCCATTATAGTGATTGCACCTTCGTGCGTCCGTGGTTTTCTCCCGCAAGGGTTTCCACGTAAAAATCCGTATCTCTCGTGTCTCGTTTTATCTCGTTATTATCTAACAAGTGATATACAGAGCCAAGTTGTAGTATACGAGATCAGAGACGAGAGAAATTAGGGTTGCGTGTCTGCACGTGGCCGTGTCGCCGAGACCGTGTGGAGTTTCTAGGAGAAGGCGATCCGCGATCTTGCTAGCGGTCGCCCTCACGTTCTGCACGCAGCTAACGCTGCGTGATCTGCCGCTGCTACTACTCCACCGAGTTGTCGCTGTCTACTCCACGTCTTCCCGTCCAAGTACAGGATCGAGTCCCGAGGCTGCTACTCAGTTGCTGCTGCTACTTTGGTTCAACCTGATCATTAGTACTACTACTAGTACTTCTCACGTGGGGTCAAAGGTTATCTGCTAGTTCAGAATTTTTTGTTCTCTGTCCATTGCTACGTCCAGCCAACTACGACCAGGTGCTACTGTTCCTAGTTCTTTGCTCCGCGTAATTTAAGTTTTGTCAAGAATTTCTTCTTTCGACTTGTACTACTTTGTGCACAGATTTATCTACTCATGGCATCCATGAAGTATGATCTTCCGCTGCTAGACCGTGACACAAGGTTTACCCTATGGCAAGTCAAGATGCGGGCGTTGTTGGCACAGTCCGACTATGATGAAGCACTGGATAGTTTTGGGAAGAACCGCATTCAAGATTGGACTGATGAGGAGAAAAGAATTGATTTTAAGGCTTTGTCACAAATTCAACTCCATTTGCATAATAATATTTTGCAGGAAGTTTTGAGCGAGAAAACTGCCGCCGCTCTATGGTTAAAGCTAGAAGGGATTTGCATGACTAAAGATCTCACCAGCAAGATGCATCTGAAGCAAAAATTATTCCTGCACAGAGTACCCGAGGGAGGTAATGTTTTGAATCATATTTCAGAATTTAAAGAGATCATATATGATCTAGCTGCAATGGAGGTTAAGTATGAAGAGGAAGATACTGCTTTAATGTTACTTTGTTCACTGCCAAGTTCTTATACCAATTTTAGAGACACCATATTATACATTCGTGATACTCTCACACTTACTGAAGTTTATGAAGCTTTGAACTCTAAGGTGAAGATGAAATTAATGGTGCCTCATGATGGTTCGAGTTCATCCCAAGCCGAGGGATTATCTGTTCATGGCAGGACAAAGGAGAAGAACCCCAATAATGGAAACAGAGGCAAAAGTAAGAACGGCTATAGGGGCCGGTCGCAATCCAGAGACAAGAAATATTGCAGATATTGTAAGAGAGACGGGCATGACATCTCAGAGTGTTTCAAGTTGCAGAACAAGGAAAAGAGGAAAGGTAACAAACAAGGTGAAAATTCTGCTAACGTTGCTCGTGATGATAGTTCCGATGATGCTCTTGTCGTTATTGCTGGATGTGCTGAGACCAATGATGAGTGGGTACTTGACACTGCATGCACTTTTCATATGTGTCCACATAGAGATTGGTTTAATACTTTTGATTCCACTACTTCTGCTGGTTCCGTTTTGGGTTTTGATAATTCACCATGCAAGATTGAAGGCATAGGTTCTATTCGAATCAAGATGTTTGATGGCATAATCAGAACTTTGACAGATGTTCGGTATATTCCGAAGATGAAGAGAAATCTTATTTCTATGAGTGCCCTTGATGCAAAGGGGTACAAGTATTCAGGTGGAGATAGTGTTTTGAAGGTCACCAAAGGTTCCCTTGTTGTGATGAAAGGTGACTTAAGTTCGACCAATGGTCTTTATTACCTTCGAGGTTCTACCGTTTCAGGTAACGCTACTCCAGTTGTTTCAAAGAATTCTGATTGTGATGCTGCTAACCTTTGGCATATGCGTCTTGGACATATGAGTGAACTTGGTTTAGCAGAGTTAAATAAGAGAGGTCTTCTTGATGGATATGAACCTGGTAAATTGAAATTTTGTGAGCATTGTATCTTCGGCAAGCACAAGAGGGTGAAGTTCAATACTTCGACCATACAACTGAAGGTATTCTTGATTATGTGCATTCTGATTTATGGGGACCATCTCGCAAGAAGTCACTAGGTGGTGCTAGTTACATGCTGACTATTATTGATGATTATTCGAGAAAAGTTTGGCCTTATTTCTTGAAGCATAAATATGAAGCATTCTCAGCATTTAAGGAGTGGAAGATTATGATTGAGAGACAAACTGAAAAGAAGGTAAAAATACTTCGCACTGATAATGGTATGGAATTCTGTTCTAAGCAATTTAAGAATTATTGCAAGTCTGAAGGCATTGTCAGACACTACACCGTTCCTTATACTCCTCAACAAAACGGTGTTGCTGAGCGTATGAACAGGACCATTATTTCCAGAGCCCGTTGCATGTTGTCCAATGCAGGTTTGCATAGGCGTTTTTGGGCTGAGGCCGCTTCCACTGCTTGTTATCTCATTAATCGTTCACCATCTATTGCTCTTAATAAGAAAACTCCAATTGAGGTATGGTCTGGTTCACCTGCTGATTATTCACAGTTGAGAGTTTTTGGTTGCACTGCTTATGCTCATGTTGATAATGGAAAGTTGGAGCCTAGGGCTGTTAAGTGCATCTTTCTTGGTTATAAATCTGGTGTTAAAGGTTTTAAATTGTGGAATCCTGAAACCCAGAAGGTTGTTATTAGCAGAAATGTTATCTTTAATGAAACTGCTATGTTACATGATGTTTCATCTACTAATGTTCCTGTTGAGAGTGAACATCAGCCTACTATTCAGTAGCCTACTGTTCAGGTGGAGCATGTTATTGAAACAGGTGATACATCTGGTAATGAAATTGTTGATGCACATGATGAACCCGTCGTTGATGATGATCATGTCACTCCCACTCCAAATCAGCCTATTGTTCCACCCAGTTGGAATCTTGCACGTGACAGAGTTAGACGGGGTATTAATAAACCTGACAGGTTAATTGAAGAGTGCAATATTGTTTCTTTTGCTTTATCTGTTGCAGAAGAAATTGAAGGTAATGCTGAGCCTTCTTCATATTCCGAGGCTATTATTTCTGGTGATAGTAATAAGTGGATGACCGCTATGCATGATGAGATGGAATCACTTGAAAAGAATGGCACTTGGGATTTAGTAAAATTACCTAGAGAGAAGAAACCTATTCGTTGCAAGTGGGTTTTCAAGAGGAAAGAAGGTGTTTCTCCTAATGATGAGACAAGATATAAAGCAAGGTTAGTTGCTAAAGGTTATAGCCAGATTCCAGGTATTGACTATAACGAAGTCTTTTCTCCTGTTGTGAAGCATAGCTCTATTCGCACTTTACTCAGTATTGTTGCCATGCATGATCTTGAGCTTGAACAATTGGATGTTAAAACTGCATTCTTACATGGAGAATTAGAAAAGGATATTTATATGGAACAACCTGAAGGTTTTGTTATTCCTGGAAAAGAAAAGCTTGTCTGTAAGTTAAAGAAATCTCTTTATGGATTGAAGCAATCCCCTAGACAGTGGTACAAGAGATTTGACACCTTTATGCTCTCTCAAGGTTTCAGAAGGTCTAATTATGATAGTTGTGTTTATTTGAAAACTGTCAATGGTTCAACTATTTATTTTCTCCTTTATGTTGATGATATGCTTATTGCTGCAAAGAGTATGTCAGAGATTAATGAACTAAAGAAGCAATTGAGTAATGAATTTGAGATGAAGGCTTTGGGTGCAGCAAAGAAAATCCTTGGCATGGAAATATCCAGAGATAGACCGTCTGGAAAAGTATATCTAAGTCAGAAGGGATATATTGATAAAGTTCTTCGTCGTTTTAATATGCATAATGCCAAGCCGGTGAGTACACCATTAGCTGCACACTTCAAATTTTCATTAGCTTTATGGCCTAAGTCAGATGCAGATATTGAGTACATGTCTAGAGTTCGCTATTCAAGTGCAGTTGGTTCACTTATGTATGCCATGGTTTGTTCTTGTCCTGACTTATCATATGCATTGAGTGTTGTCAATAGATACATGGCTAATCCTGGAAAAGAGCATTGGAAAGCAGTTCAGTGGATTTTCAGATACCTGCGTGGTACTTCTAATGCTTATTTACAGTTTGGGAAAACTGGAGATGGACTTGTTGGTTTTGTTGATTCTGATTTTGCTGGTGATTTGGATAAGAGAAGATCACTCACAGGTTATGTTTTCACCATTGGTGGTTGTACTGTGAGTTGGAGAGCAACTTTGTAGTCTATTGTGGCTTGTTCCACTACTGATGCCGAGTATATGGCTATTTCTGAGGCATGCAAAGAAGCTATCTGGTTGAGAGGTTTGTACACTGAGCTTTGTGGAGATTCATCTTGCCCTACCATATTTTTGACAGTCAAAGTGCCATATATCTTACAAAGAATCCAATGTATCATGAGAGAACAAAGCACATTGATGTCAGATATCACTATATTTGAGATATTGTTGCTGAAGGTGATTTGAAGGTATGCAAGATAAGTACTCATGATAATCCTGCTGATATGATGACAAAGCCAGTTCCGACCAATAAGTTTGAGCTTTGCTCAGGCTTAGTTGGTATTTCTCATTAGTCCTATGGACTTTGACGCACAAGGTGTTTATGCTGATTTGGATGGAGTTATTCACTTTCTTCGACTACTGGAGGGAATTTGGCTCAAGGTGGAGATTGTTAAATTATGATCCAAATTATACCATGTTGGACTAGACGTAGTACAACCGGTGTGGGCCTTTGCGTTGACGTCGACGCGTATGAGTACAACTCGTTTACTTGTCCTCCAAGGACTCTCATGTATTGCTCTCATATATACCCCATGTAGTCGCACCTCACACGGTCTGTCGTCTCGTGCTTGTAATACACCTCCATTATAGTGATTGCGCCTTCGTGCGTCCGTGGTTTTCTCCCACAAGGGTTTCCACGTAAAAATCCGTGTCTGTCGTGTCTCGTTTTATCTCGTTATTATCTAACAAAAATGAAATAGTAGAAGGTAGAAGAATGCTTGAGAGCAAATGCATTTACGGATTTATGGTTGGGAGAAGGGATTTATTTTCGTATGTATTAGATCCTACTGGACTGCTAGGAGATTTCAAACTGTATTTCACTAGGTGAAATGAGATTTCTTACACTGTGTTGTCCTTTCCAGGTTCCATTGTTGGATGCATCAAATCTCGAATTGATCAAACCCAACACCCTCGTTCAGTTCCGGGGGATGGTTCAGGACATACTTGGGAATGAATTCTATGCTGGGGCTTTCAAGGTACTGACATGCATAATCACAGATTACTGTAATGCATAATCACTTGGTAGTGTATGTGTTAGCCATTCTGAATAGGAAACATTCTTACCTCATCCAATATAATTTATAAAAACTATTGATCGACCATCAGTGTGCAGCAGTTGACACGTACAAGCTAGCCTCCCCCTGACATAACTCATTATGTAATACATTAACTAGTGGTGTGGCCCGTGCATTTGCGCGGCTAGATTAAGTATTGTCAAAGTTGCCATTTTGTATTTAGATATATTTTTCAGGGGTAGCTTTGCTCATTATTATTGTATAAATATGCACTTTTGTATATTACCAAATGATTGTACCATTTCTAAAATATTTGTGACAAACCAATTATATTATGTACATATACGCACATATATAATGTCTGCACCTTGTAACATGTATTATCGGACTAAGTCAACTATCTAATAATGGAGATAGTTGTAGACCTTTTTTTTTCTTATTTTAATGACATGTGTGTTTGCTCGGCTTACATACTGTTATGTACATCATTTTAGAATTTGAGTTTTTCTGGTACATAATTCTGGCCATTATTTTATCTATGGATGTTTGTACAAAAATATTAATCTCAATAAGGCTAAAGAAATAATCCATGAAAAATAAAACTATATATTTTTGTTGGCTAATCTATTTTTTTATATTTTCTTAAATTGATAATGTTAGTAAAGTTTGATCACACACATATCAAATTGAAAGCAGCTTATTAAAATATTTCCAAAGTATCTTTCTGGGATTTGAGAACAAAGAACATAATGTAAACATATGTTTTCTTCCTCACAGGCTCATGAACAGTGAAATATTTCGTTTATAATATGGATCCATCTGAAATATGTGTTATGGCCTGGATATCTAACAGTGTAATTTATTGGGCATGCTCATTGAATTTTTTAAATCATTAAAGCTCCATAATTCTTCAAACAACTCGTATATTTTATGATCATGTCCATGGATGGTATTCACACCTAGTTGTATTCTTAGGCATACTAAGAAACTTATCACATACTTGACATGATTTGTGTTCCAACTCTTATATTTGCTGGCATGACACAATGTTACATCCTTTTGATGACACTCTAGTTCATAGACTCAGCCCCTATCATTGTAGTTGGTGTCGATACATCTAAGGCACTATATGGTGATATTATTTTTCATATTCATCCATTTAATTGATACAAAAATTAGTAATTCTATATGGTGGTATATAATTATTATTTTTGCAAAGTGTATTCAGTGAGATGCCATTGCATTATCCAATACGTGTGCCAATTGCTCGAGATGGCCTTCTAGCTAATAGATTTATTGTGTAAGTTGTGTCACCAGTGCGTACATTAAATGTTAGTTAAAGTTTGTTGTCATGTGCAGCTTATGGTCGAAGAAACAAACTCAATGGTTCTCTAATTTTTGTTTCCTACATGAGTACACTTTTTTCCTAGACCGTGCCTGGTGGAAGAAGAAACATAAAAGATGTTCCATTTACTAAGGTGGCCCATGTAATTGAGTCCGACCTGCTAATCCTTCTTGCCGTGCGTTTCAGAATCCTAGTTTTTTCACATGAATATTTTATGATATGTTGTCTTTAGGTCGGAGCATTAGAATTAGTGTCCAGGATATTGCTGATGAATGAGATGATTTTGTCTAACTGAATATGCACGCCACACTTGATATTTCCATTTTTTCTTGTTGGAATTGTGAAAAGGAAGCACATCCTCTTTTTAGGATCATGCAAAAAAATCCTGGCAAAGGTATTTTTACGTATCATCCATGTATTAAGAGCATGATATTGCTTCTTCTGGGCTAAGATCCAGCGTGACTTTTTTTGAGAAACATATCCGGAGTGACTTTTGTCTAGAGAACTTATAATGTTATGATATGTTGTCTTTAGGTCGGACCATTATAATTAGGGTTCAGGATATAACTGATGAATAAGATGATTCTGTCTAATTGAATACGTAGTCCACCGTTGATATTTCCATTTTATTCTTTTTGGAATTGTGAAAAAGAAACACATCCTCTTTTCAGGATCATGCAAAAAAAATCCTTGCAAAGGTATTTTTACGTGAGCCTTTTTTACGTATCATCCATGTATTTTTTTTCATGTATTAAGAGCATGATATTGCTTCTTTTGGGTTAAGATCGGGCGTGACTATTTTGAGAAATAGATCAGGAGTGACTTTAGTCTAGAGAACTTTTAATTTAGATACTGCGCCTATTAAGAGAGATGATGAATATACAAATGGGCTTTTTAATAAAATACAAAGAAAATGGATCTTATCCCATGCATGTTGAGTTGCATGAAAAAAAAAGATATTTTAATACGTGTCAATGTATTCGATTTGAAGAGAAAGGTGATATATCAGCGCATTCAACATGGATCCTTTCCAAATTTTATCTCAACAATAATTCATTTTTCTGGTTGCTTGTATCACGCATACATGGCAGCACTTTTTTTTAGAACTGGCAGCACTATTTTTATTTATTTTTGCTTGTAGCGTGTATACATGGCAGCACTTTTTTTTAGAACTGGCGGCACTTCCTTCTCTCCCTTCTTTTCTGACCGATTAGGACATGCAACACTGTCACCCCGTATGTGTGTTGGACTCTAAGACGTGCGTGTCTCTCGGACTACCTTTTTTTAGAGAAGTTTAGTTGTAGGTTTCTTTACGTATGTAGCCAGCACTTTTCTCTTCCCTTCTTTTCTTTCCTGCTATTAGGACATGCAACGCTTCCACCCCGTACATGTACTGGACTTGAACACGTGCATATGTTTGTCTGCGGCAACTTGTTTTTAGGAAAACATGGTTGTAGTTTTCTTTTCTTTTTTCATTGTTTCCAGACTTCTTATTCATGCACCTTGTACGTGTCGGTTCAACATATATAACTTCTGTGTGTAACGTAATATCTTGAAATCTCAGCCGTAAATATTACGAATCAACGATGTATATTATTTTAGCTTATGTGGAAGAACGTGGTGTCTTATTTGTCTTCTGTATTATGTATATAATAGATAGATAGATTGGTTAGCGCTTGGCAATATAGAATTCTAGGTTTGGGGTTATCTTAGGTTGCCCATGGTCGATGGCTATACCGGAAATGTGTAATTAGATATGACAGAAATATAAGAACTGTGTCAGCAGTCTTGTTTTGCAAATTAGGATCAAAGTGACATTGAAGAAGTGAAGGTGCAAGTCTCTGTTTTGCCCCATTCTAAAGAAGTCTGTTTTCAGTAAATGTGTACACCCCATTCTAAAGAAGTTCAGTAAATGTGTACGCCAAATTGTAGTGTAATTCTCGTTTTGTAATTTATCCTATGTAAATTACAGTGTATTAATTATCTATAGCCTTCAGGAAGACCTCGGCCCTGAATTCGGCGTCCACGGCCAAACCCAGGTACCTACAAACTCGCGTCTGTTCAGTTTTAGACCAACTCTGTTTTTCTGCTAGTCAAATAGACCGTAATACTAGTACCATTGTGTAGCTAGATAGATCATTGTTGGTTCTGATGCTTATTGATTGACACACCAAGTGTTGTTACTGCTGATGATTACTGGTACTATAGCAATAATACATCTTCAACCAAGAGTTAAATTGAAATGACCTGACAATAAAGGGTACAATGTTGGTAATACATCTGCTGTTGCTGATGCCTTCTTGCTTGCGAATGACCTGGGAATTATTTCTACTTGGTGCACAGCCTTTGCTTGTTGCAATTTGCCTCAAAAGCTTGTATTCAGAATCTATAATAAGATTTCGTACTGCCTTGGAATTCCTTATATCCTTTCACTTGTGGCCATGCCTAGCACTGTCTTGGTTCATTGTTTAATTCCAGGATTTGTGAGTTCCTAGTAGGGAACACATGGACATGAAGCTGTGGCAGCGACGACGATGATATCGACATGGGGCTGTGACGGCAACGATGACGACGAGATCGACATCGACACGGGGCTGCGGCGGTGACGACGACGATGACATCCTCACGGTCCTGCGGCGGCGGCGATAATGATGACATCAACACCATCAAACACATGCTTATATATATATATATATATATATATATATATATATATATATATATATTAATTATCTATAGCAGATATGTATGATTGACTGTATGCATAAAATGTACGTATTATGAAATGCATGTATGTGAGTACTATGAAATGTATGTCTACACTAGAATAGGTAGATTTTTATATTTTTTTAAATCCTAATTAGTTACTAGTAGCGCGGGTGTATCATAGACGCGCTACTACTATCATCCTTTACCAGTAGCGCGGGGTAAAAAACGCGCTACTGCTAAAAAATAGCTGTAGCGCCGTAGCAGTAGCACGGGTACCCGCGCTACTGGTATGTAAAAAAACTACGCTACTGGTAGTGTTTTTCCTAGTAGTGGTACAACCCTTTTTGTGATCCTCTAATATGCGATCGAACTTTAACTTCTCCCTTCACTTTGGCATTGACTCCTTGCATCAACAATGACCCAACGAAGAACATCATCGGGCACATCATTTGGTTCCTCTTAATCTTCAACTCCCCCCGTTGCAGTATCACTGTATTTAGGGGGCGGATAGTTGTCATCATCCTCTTTTTCATCGTTGTCTTCCATCATAACCCCTCTTTCTCCTTGCTTGGTCCAAACATTAAATGGTGGCATGAAACCCTTCTCAAGTAGGTGGACATGAAGGGTTTTTGAGTCAGAGTAATCCTTCGTATTCTCACAGATAGGGCATGGACAATACATAAAACCATTCTACTTGTTTGCCTTAGCTACTTCGAGAAAATTATGCAGGCCCTCGATGTACTCGGAAGTGCTTTTGTCACCATACATCTATTGTCGGTTCATCTATGTGCACTATATAATTAAGTGTATCAAAACCATTACAGAAAATCATGAATAGAGAAGTAACCAAATTAATACAAATTCATCATCACATTAAAACCAAAGTTCATACATAGTTTTCATTAAACAACATATAGGTCTCTATAGCATGTAATTAAAACATACATTGAAAGTATGTATAACATTTCAATGCAACAACAAATGTGATCATAATAGCAACTAAGGTAACAATTGATCCAATGGCATAATGATACCAAGCCTTAGTATGAATGGCATATTTTCTAATCTTTCTAATCTTCAAGTGCATTGCATCCATCTTGATCTTGTGATCATCGATGACATCTACAACATGCAACTCCAATTCCATCTTCTCCTCCTCAATTCTTTTCAATTTTTTCTTCAAGTAATTGTTTTCTTTTTCAACTAAATTTAACCTCTCGACAAGAGGATCGGTTGGAATTTCCCGTTCACATACCTCCTAGATAAAAACATCTATGTCACGTTAGTCGGCATAATTGTCATAAACATTAAATGGAACAAATAGTTATAAAATATAATATACCACATATGAATCCACTAGTAGAAAACAAGGCATATGTTCGGGCCAGGTAAGCCCATTAGTCCCGGTTCAATCACGAACCGGGACCCACGTGCCCATTGGTCCCGGTTTGTGAGGCCAGGGGCCAGCCGGACCTCGTGGGGGCATTGGTCCCGGTTCGTCTGGCCCATTTGGTCCCGGTTGGTGGTATGAATCGTGTCCAATGGGCCTCGCTCGTGGCCCACCACCGTTGGTCCGAGTTGGTGGCCTGAGCCGGGACAAAAAGGTAGTCTTTAGTACCAGTGCTAGCCAAGAACCGGGACCAATAAACCGGCCATGGGAGAGGCTTTGTGTGTAAAACATTAAAAGCAAAAAAAAAATCATAAAATAAATAAAAAGCAGAAACGAAAAGAAAAGAAATAAGTAGAAACAAAATAAAATAAATAAGTAGAAACAAAAAAAACTTTAATAAATAAGTAGAAACAAAATAAACTTTAATAAAGTAAAATAAATAAACTTTAATAAAATAAATAAAAATAGCAACAGTAAGTAGAAACAAAATAAAATAAATAAAGCAAAACAGAAAGAATATTCATAAAATAAATAAAAAAAGCCAAAAAAGAAATAAATAAGTAGAAA
Organism: Triticum aestivum; assembly: GCF_018294505.1. Classification (NCBI taxonomy): domain Eukaryota; kingdom Viridiplantae; phylum Streptophyta; class Magnoliopsida; order Poales; family Poaceae; genus Triticum; species Triticum aestivum. The sequence continues at coordinate 665,022,938 of NC_057807.1, read as the reverse complement.
CAAAATAAACTTTAATAAATAAGTAAAAACAAAATAAACTTTTATAAAACCTCTAGTATTATTGAAACTAAAGTTATATAAAATTTATGCAACTAAAATTATCAAAGTATTTTCTGTTCAAAACATTAAAAGAAAAAAAGAATTTTCATAAAGAAATTTTTTTGTTAGAAACTTTAATAGAAAAAAGAATTTTCATAAAGAATTTTTTGTTAGAAACTAAAACAACAAAATATGTTTTTGAATATAATGATAAAACACAGTAATATTAAATAGCAGGAAAAAGAATCACTCAAAAATATATTTTTATAGTAAAGCTATTCAAAAACTAGTGATTCACACAAATTTCCAAAAATTCAAATTTAAACTATTCACATTAGAAAAAAAATGCCACTAATAGAAAGTTTATAATTTTTATTACCTAAAAGCAAAAAGAATCACTGGAAAACTAGTAAGTATTTTGCTGTAAGTAGAAACAAAATAAAATAAATAAAGCAAAAAAGAAAATAAAAAGAATTAAAAAAAGTGCCACCTAATAGGCCACCATGGCCTGAATACAACTAGAATCCCACCAATGGGCCAGTATTCAGGCCCGCAGCAGGCCTAGTAGGCCCACAGGCACAGCGTGAAAGAGATTAGGCCTGTAAGCCTGCATTTGGAGAGGAGCTTGAGAGGGCAGCAGCAGCGGGGTTTATAAACCACTCCGAGCCCCTCTCAACTAGCGAGGTGGGACTAAACTTTGGACGCGACGTGGGCAGCACCAGGCCTTTGGTCCTGGTTGGTGGCACCAACCGGGACTAAAGGGTAGCATTGGTCCCGGTTCGACGCAACAACCGGGACCAATGCTCACCCTTTAGTCCCAGTTGGTGCCACCAACGGGACCAAATGATTCTGCTTCCCGCCCTTTGGGCTGCTGAAAAGAGACCTTTGGTCCCGGTTGGTGGCACGAACCGGGACCAAAGGGGGGGATTCGTCTCGGTTTGTGCCACGAACCGGGACCAATGTGTTGTTTATATAAGCAGGACTTGTAAATTTTTCAGTTTCATCGACCGTTTGCCCCCTGACGACGCCGCCAGGCTGCCCGTGCTCGCCGTCACCGCCCCGCTCCTCGTCGTCGTCGCCCCGTGACCTTGCCCTGCCCCGACGCGCCACCCCGTCCCGTGTCCCTGCCCCGACGCGCCGCCCCGGCCCATGCGCCCCTGCCCCGACGCGTCGCCCCGGCCCGTGCCCCTGCCCTGACGCCGCCCCACGCCCCCGGCCTGCCCCGACCACGCCCTGCCCTGACCTCACGCCGCCGCCACGTTCTGTCCGGCCGCCGGCCTTCCTCTCTGTTTTTTTCATATATATGATGTTTTTTTTCAGATTATATGTATATGTGTGATTATATGTATGTGTGTATATATGATTATATGTCCTGTTTTTTTAGATTTTTTGTTCATATGTATGATGATTTGTTTTTTGCATTTTTATAAAAATGTATATATGTATGTATGTTCTCTATGTATATATATTCATATATGCAAGAGTTAGATTTTTAGAAAAGTTTTATATATGTATGTTCTTTGATTTAGTGCATTTTAGGTTAGTTTCATTTTTAGAAAAGTTTTATATATTTAGGAAGAAGGAAGAAGAAGAGAAAGTTTTATATATGCAAAAGTTACATTTTTAGAAAAAAATTATATATCTAGCTAGGAAGAAGGAAGAAGGAAGAAGAAGAAAAACTTTTATATATGCAAAAGTTACATTTTAGAAAAGTTTATCTAGGAAGGAAGAAGGAAGAAGGAAGAACAAGAAAAAATAGGAGAAGAAAAAGGATAATAATAAGAAGAGGAAGAAGGAGAAGAAGAAGGAGAAGAAGAGGAGAGGAAGAAGAGGAAAAAAAGAAAAAAAAAGAGGAGAAGAAGAAAGGAATAGAAGAGAAGAAGAAAAAAATGTTGCGAAGAAGGAGCATCACCATCACACGGGGTCAGGTGGCTACCTCAAAGCCCGGCCGGTGTGGGCCAAGGCTGAGAATAAGCTGCTTGATAAAGCGGTCGAACCAGAGACATTGAACTGGCCAGACCGTTCCCGGACTTGGTTCTTTGGGGTTGGCGGAACCTTGGACCCTGTAACATGGAAGTATGTTTGGACACGCGAGCAACTGCGAATACCCGTCATGAAGCTTCAGCACTATATCTTCGCGGCGTAGGAAGGGACGTTCATTCCAGACACAGAGAAGGACGACCTCACAATGGCCCTCGGGAATCCTGAGCACCCTGGACGGACACGAGGCACGCCAGGCTCTGTTCCGTGGAAGGCTGGGTTTCCGGACGTAGGCGGTTACAAATTCCAAGAGAGGAGGAGGAAAGTGGAGCAGAGCGAACTGCAGGAGCTGCACGCAAGGGTGAAAGCACAAGTGCTCCCTGGGTGTTTTTGGTAATTAATGTCAACATATCCAGGGGCGGAGCCAGGATTTGGACATGAGGGGGCGATGGGTATAATGATAGAGGACATTAAGGCCTCTCTTTTTTTGCGAGGGGATATAGTCTCAAAAGTAGTCAAAAGTATCACTGATATGAATGGATATATAGCAACAATTTTTTGGTAATAAATAAGTACTTTTCTATTTATTTAAATGTAGCTCGACGAGTAACGGATATGTGGATAACTCGTCAGATATGAAATAACTATATTGGAAGCGGCGATGGTTTTGCTGTTATTCCATTGTATGGATAATCTCTCAAATATCACTGATAGTAAAATTTGATTTCTAAATTATAATCTTGTTGATCTAATTAATAAAGTGAACCATTCGTTGCAAAAAACCATTATCTTACATGCAATTCTACTAATTCACCAAGAATTACAATATATATATTGTGTTCTGTTTGACAAATCTTACTCCCTCCGTCCCAAAATTCTAACAGACAAGAATTTTGGGACGGAGGGAGGAATTTTCTTTTGGATTGTGGCATACCTTGAGGTTGAGGCATGAATGTATGGTGCCAAGATCAATATGCGAAGCAGCTCACCAGCCATGGATTCGATTGCTCGAGTGGGTTCAATTTTCGCAAAAAGGGGGCGGTGAGACCCGTGAGGCGGCGGCGCAGGAACGCACGAAGCCGATGAAAAGGAAACTGAACACTCGATCTCTATGGTTGCACGATGTCACGATGTCTGTTCCTATTTTTCTGATGCGTAAAACCTAATGATTTTTTCTATGTCGGGCCTTTGGGCTGAAACGTTGGGCCATATAACACCAAACTAGCACATTAGGCTGCAATTGTACGTACTAATACCTAACGAGATTTCACAGGGGGGGCGAGACGATGGGGGGGTGTCTGACCCCTGCTCGCACCCCCCTGTCTCCGCCCCTAAACATATCTCTTGTTGGACTAACACTTTTACCTAGTATATTTCAGAAAAGTTCAACAATGGAGTGGCATGGACTAAAGGATGTGGAACCCCTTCGAGATGCTAAGGACAAAGGATTGGCTCAAGCTCCAAGATCAAGACTCTACATTTTCTATTTTGGTGATCCAAGATCACATTGAGTCTATAGGAAAAGCCAATACTATCAAGAGGGGATGAGGTGTTGCTTAATGGCTTGCTTGCTCAAAGTGCTTAGTGATATGCTCCACAGCCTTCAACTACCTTCTCACATCCACAAATGTCCTAAACACAAAGTCTAACTTGGCCCCATCGATTCTTTCTATCCGGCACCACCGAGTTTAGATGTCATAGCAACTGCCACAAACCCTAGGCAAATCGGTCACAACGATAGGGATCTCGGTATCACCGAGATGGGATTGTAATATCTCTGTGTATGTCCATTACCAAAATCAAACTCACCGAGTTTGAGCAATCGGTACTACCGAGATTACAATGCAAACTCTCTGGTTAGCTTATTACCAAAATCGGTCCCACCGAGTTTGTGTAATCGGTTAAGCCGATTTTGCCTGACCAACTCTCTGGTTAGCTTATAACCAAAATCGGTCCCACCGAGTTTGTGTAATCGGTCTCACCGAGATTACGTTATGACCTAACACTAACCATATTGGTCCTACCGAGTTGCATGTCGGTCCCATCGAAAACCCTAACGGTCACTAGGTTTACTAAATTGGTCTGACCGGGTTTGTTGATTCGGTCCCACCGAGATTGGTAAATTATGTGTAACAGTTAGATTTTGTGTGGAGGCTATATATACCCCTCCACCTCCTCTTCATTCGTGGAGAGAGCCATCAGAACAAGCCTACACTTCCAGCATCCTATTTCTGAGAGAGAACTACCTACTCATGTGTTGAGGCCAAGATATTCCATTCCTACCATACGAATCTTGATCTCTAGCCTTCCCCAAGTTGCTTTCCACTCAAATCTTCTTTCCACCAAATCCAAATCCTGTGAGAGAGAGTTGAGTGTTGGGGAGACTATCATTTGAAGCACAAGAGCAAGGAGTTCATCATCAACGCACCATCTGTTACTTCTTGGAGAGTGGTGTCTCCTAGATTGGCTAGGTGTCACTTGGGAGCCTCCGACAAGATTGTGGAGTTGAACCAAGGAGTTTGTAAGGGCAAGGAGATTGCCTACTTCGTGAAGATATACCGCTAGTGAGGCAAGTCCTTCGTGGGCGATGGTGATGTCTACTACACAACCTTCTTCTTGTAGACGTTGTTGGGCCTGCAAGTGCACAGGTTTGTAGGACGAAGATGGTCTCTCTCAAGCAACCCTACAACCAAATAACAAAGAGTCTCTTGTGTCCCCAACACACCCAATACAATGGTAAATTGTATAGGTGCACTAGTTCGGCGAAGAGATGGTGATACAAGTGCAAAATAGATAGTAGATATAGGTTTTTGTAATCTGAAATTATAAAAACAGCAAGGTAACTAATGATAAAAGTGAGCGTAAACGGTATTGCAATGATAGGAAACAAGGCCTAGGGTTCATACTTTCACTAGTGCAAGTTCCCTCAAAAATAATAACATAGATAGATAATATAACAAGCCCTCAACATGCAACAAAGAGTCACTCCAAAGCCACTAATAGCGGAGAACAAACGTAGAGATTATGGTAGGGTACGAAACCACCCCAAAGTTATTCTTTCGGATCAATCTATAAAAGAGTTCGTACTAGAATAACACCTTAAGACACAAATCAACCAAAACCCTAATGTCACCTAGATACTCCATTGTCACCTCAAGTATCCGTGGGCATGATTATACGATATGCATCACACAATCTCAGATTCATGCAACCAACACAAAGTACTTCAAAGAGTGCCCCAAAGTTTCTATCGGAGAGTCAAGAACGTGTGCCAACCCCTATGCATAGGTTCCCAATGTAACAAAATGTAACACCCCAAAAAATTTAACCTTGTTTTAATTAATTAAAATTTTGCCAGGAAACTTAAACTTTTGTTTTCTGGATTTTTCTTTTGATTTCAGAACCTTTCTTCCCTTTATTTTTATGGAGTTTTTACCTCAAGTGAAAAAAAACTTCCCAATTTTATTGGACTCATTTGCCCTCTCAAATAAAACAATTCTTTTATCAGTAGGATTATTTATATAATTATTTTTCCCTGAGCTTTATTTCTCTCATTTTGTTTTTCATAAGTTTTAGGGTTCCATTTGCACTGCAACCCTTTGATAAATTCATTCAAAAATTCCACCAAAAATTGGAGATGTCATGTGATGTTTTTAAAACACTTTTATGCAAAAATATATTTCATTCCTTGGATATTTTGAGTTCTACACCAAGTTTTCAAATCTGGTCCAGTGGGCAGTTTTGCACTACAACCTATTTAAATATTTCTTTAAAACTTCTACCAAAATTTTGGGATGTCAACAGGAGTATATTAATTAACTTTTTGCCAAAACCCAGTGATATCCTTTGAAAGATTTGAGTGAACCATCCTCATCTTCATTCTGGTCCAACTTGATGGATTGTACTACAGCTATATTTTGACTTGCTCCTGTTGCTGTGATTCCTTTTCCTACTTGTAGCCCTCCCTACTAAAACCTTAAGTCCAAGAGGTTGGACTCATTGGAGCAATTCTAGTTCTTGCAATCATGCCCTGTTCTTTCTGTCCAAATCTGAAGATTTGCAAAACTTGCACTAGCAAGTTTCTTCTTTTGGCAAACTAACCTCACCACCCTCTCATTCATCTAAAGAGACCACACTCTGGAAGATTTGACCACTCCAAGAAATGCCTAGGTGCATGTGGCATTCTGTCAAACACTTTATGGGCATGACCAGTTTTGACATGAGTTTTAGTTTGCACTATGAACTTGCTTCCCTTGCCTAACCACCTTGTCCAATAAACTCCCAGTTACTCCTAACCTAGGTCTATTAAACCCCAACCTCACCTGAGACCTCTAGCATGCCCTGGCATTTTGTCGAGCACGTCCCGTGCGTGTTCTATGCGCGAGCAGAGCACGCGTTTTGCACGTGCCGCACCCGAGCCGCCACGTCGCGCCCCTGGTTTTGCCCACACTGCAGAGCCGCGCCACACACTCTTCCTCTCACCAGAACACGCCAAGCAGCCCCTCGCCACGTCTACGGCAAGCCAGCAGCTAGCCGCCACTGCCGCCCGATAGCCCCTGCACTGGTCGGCACCGCCCGAGCCACTCCCGCTCGTCAGCTCGCCCTTGGAGCAGTGCCAGCTCGTCCGCTAGCTCCTGCCGCCATCCCCAGCCCCGCCACGATGCCCTGCAAGCTACAGAATGGCGGTCGCCGACGATCCTATCCACGGCCCCACAAACCGACCTCGTTGCGCTATAGAAGGAGGCCCCCGAACTCATTCGAGCATGCAGACGACCTCAGGCCACCCCCATGGCACCCACACAGCCCGCAATCGTCGGGGGGAAGCCGTCTTCCCCAACTCCGGCCGGTTCGGCCGCCGCCACGTCCCAGCTCCATTTACCGCAACTAGAACCCCTCCCGTCCATCCAACGCCACCACCAGGCTCCAATCGATCTTGCGGAGCCGCCCAGACCTTCAGCCTCAACGAAGAGCCACCGTAGCGCGGATCCCCAATCGTGCCCGAAGCCACCTCCGCCATGAAGCTCGTCGCCGGCGACTCCGTTCACGACGGCGACCATGGCAGGTACCCACGAGTTTGTCTCGACCTCCTGAGCACACCCATGTGCTTAGATCACCGAGGGACGCCTCCGTTCGCCGGCAATCCTCGCCGGAGCTCCGCCTCTGTCGGAGGAGGCGACGCTCGCGTGGACTGGTCAAACCTGACCAGTGGGCCAGGCGGATCCACTGTTAGTGACCCAGTGCCGGTCCACGCAGGCATAAGTGGAAACGTAATTCCAAAGTACGTGTTCGACGTGTACATTTTGAAACGTTTCCTTTTTCTGTTTTATTAAAAAAACCAGAATATTGGCTAAACTATGACTGCCTATAACTTTTTAATTATAACTCCAAATGAGTTGATTCTTTTTCCTACCTTCCTTAAATATTGTCTAGTTTATTTTAAGATTTATTTCAAAAAAAATCAGACAATGTTTTGGTACTGTTTTTGAAACTATATATTGATTCAAAAATATTTTAAATAGGATTTTTGGAGAGAGGAGAAAGCTTTCAAAAGTTTTGGAGTGCACCCTGCCTTTCCACACCTTGAAGGCAAGCATTCTGAACCCTGGCATAATATTTTGCATGTATTGTTTGACACGATTATGAAACCACCTCAATACGTAGAACTGGTGATGTGATCATTTGCATGAATGCTTATTGGAAATTTCCTTGCTGTTGGAAATGGACATGCTTGTGATAGTGATCATCCTCGTATGCCTTCGTGCCTACCGGAAGGAAAACGGGAAAGTCTCTGTCTTGGGTAGACCCGAGCTTGTCCCTAGTTCCTCGTCGAGATGAGTGTGTCCGGCATGGTATGAGGGATATGATGAGTGGTGATTCTGTCTGTTGGATGAAATATATTCGTTATGCTAATCATGTAGGGAATACTTAAAACCTCCTGAGTCGACCATAGATCGAGTCTTGTTCCATTAACCCCCATACTTGTTTCGTACTACCACTTGTCTCTACAACAAGTAGGGTACGGTTCAGTAAGTCGTCAACCCCTTTCTAGCACACACCGTACAGAGAGGCCATCATGGAAGATACCGGTTGTAGCTGGTAGGCAGGCCACCTGGTCCGGGGGCATGGGTGTTTCCTGTTGAGACCGAGAGGGGAGGCCACCCCTTAGAGCGCGCGATATAAATTTGATCCTATGCTACGCGAGGTTGTAGCCTCCCCACTTAGAGTTTTGCTTGACGGGTGTCGTGGGTGATTCCAGACACCGATAAGTTATGCTGGTGTGTGCGAGTTAGGTGTGTTTTCAACTAAAAGGCCGTAGACGGAATTAGTCCCGATGGACTAAAGGAATCCGTTACTCGTGGGTAAAGAGTACACCCTCTGCAGAGATTGAACCTATTCAAATAGCCGTGTCCATGGTTAAGGATTACAGTCTGGGATGGGTCAAGTGTCGGTCTTAGTGTCGGTCTTCGGAGGAGAAACGGTTAAACCAGAACTGGGATCACGGCTTGAGACTTGTGATGATTATGATTATTATTTTGTTGTGGACTAACCCATTATATTATTGGCATTATCGAATATCCCTGGGATGGTTCTACCTCCTGGATATTCACTGTGATTATTTATAAGCCCTTTATGTGGTGTCACTGAGACGCCCGACTGTGGCATGCTGTTATTTATTTACCTTATAAGCCCTTTAGGTGGTGTCGCTGAGACGCCCGACTGTGGCATGCTTATTATTTATTTTACCTTATAAGCCCTTGATGTGGTGTCGCTGAGACGCCCGACTGTGGCATGCTTGTTATTTATTTACTTTATAAGCCCTTTATGTGGTGTCGCTCAGACGCCCGACTGTGGCATGCTGTTATTTATTTACTTTATAAGCCCTTTATGTGGTGTCGCTCAGACGCCCGACTGTGGCATGCTGTTATTTATTTACCTTATAAGCCCTTTAGGTGGTGTCGCAAAGACGCCCGACTGTGGCATGCTTATTATTTATTTTACCTTATAAGCCCTTTTTGTGGTGTTGCTGAGACGCCCGACTGAGGCATGCTTGTTATTTACCATCATTAGAAGACGTCGCTTCAGACATCCAAATGGTGCATTTTATTTCCTGCCCTGTCATTACATATTCATTGTTGCATATTAATAACCTGCTTGCATGCATCAAGGATTTTATTTCTATGACTGACGTTGTGATCATAGAATATATTTTTTGAGCATGTTTATGGATTGTTATATTATACATGTGTTCATAATGTTTGTGAGTACATTCAAAGTACTCACTGGTTTGTCCCTGGCTATTGTCTTGGCCAGATTTCTTGCGCGGAGAGGAGCGACCGTGATGACAACCCCGGAACCTAAGCAATGCTGATAGCAGCCTCGCAAAGATAGGAGTTAACCTGGTCAGATGTTCCTGTGGGAAATGGAGTCCCATAAATACTGATGATCCACAAACTGCTTCCGCCATCTACCACTAGAAACCATTTGTTGTACTCACAGACCAGAATGGTCTTGTACTGCATATTTTGTATTTTGCTTGGAATTTCTGTATCAAGTTGGTGCCTCATCAGCTAACAGTAATCCTGGGGTTGATGAGCACAAGGACCATTTTCTGGAATTTTATACCCGGAAAACCGGTCGTCACATACTTCGTATTAGAGCCAGGCTGACTGTTGGCTAATCCTATCTTAGCCAGGTCGAAAAACCTAGGTAGGCCAAACCACTGGACCTTAACCAAAACCCAGCCAAGCTTCTCGTGCAAGATAGCCACACAGTGACCCCGACACTTTTGGCAGTCGGTGCCCAACCTATCAACCTAGCCTGTCGATCACGCGCCAGTGACCGATGCCTATAATGTCTCTTTCACAAGCGTGTGAAGGAAGATTCCGTCCCCTTTTTCTATAAAAAGGGCACGCTCGCCTCAAGCTAGCACAGCACAGCCTCTACCCAAAACCAAGCCATAATGCCTGGCCCCGTCGTGCACAATGAAACCACAGCAACCAACCTTGGAGGTTTTGTGACCATACTCGCAAACCTCATCCGTCGTGCCTATGCGTTAGAAGAGCCCCCAGAATATGTGGTGTACCAAGGATCCATGAGCGGTGAGAGCCGTCAATTCTGGGCCACTGTGCACATCTATGGTAGGGGTCTGTCGCCAGAACGCCCCTACAGGTTCATCGGAAGGACAACTTCCTTCGAGCCACAAGCCATCCAACTAGCTGCTCGAGAGGCTATAGTTCAACTCCGGCAGTTGTCGCCCAGAGTTAACTTTCGCTCATTCTACTACTACCCAGACATGAAGGGTATGGTAGACCACCCTAGGTTGCCAACGCAGATCACGAGACGGATCCTACATTGTTGCACCTAGTGCGCTATGTAGGTGCACTAGAGGAAATGTTCGATCAAATCACCATTGATCTGATCGCAGCTCGTGGAGAACTGGTTCGTCGAGCCCCGGCGAGAGGAGAAGACGAGCCCGACACCGACAACCCAGTCGTGTTGTTCGGACAACCAACCGAGACCTTGAGATCAGCCCCAGCCATCAACCAAGGTGCTTTGATGACCCCAGAAGTGCTTCGTCGCCTTTTGGGAGCACCCTCCAACGGGATTGTGGCCAACAATCCCCGAGATGGTCATCATCGCTACCCCGACCCAGCAGTTCCTCAACCACCTCCAGCTAATCCCGACGGTGAGACCTGTGGAGAAGCCTCGGCGTCCTCACGGCAGGCTCGTTTAGATATAAACGAGGTAGATTGAATCACTCGAGTAGTGCCGAATCTCAGTGTATCCACGCCTTATAATCGTGTGACCTTGTGAATTAACGCAGCCTGTTGTTGTGCCTCTGTTTTAAATAGTAACCTTGCATATTTATGTCAGCACGCAGTTGCATATTTTTCCGGGCACAGCTACCAAAACCACCCCGACAACCCCCACAGTGATATGTCACTTTGGTGAGATATGTATCTGTGGCTTTGACCCCGACCCTTGGAGCTGAGCTGGCAAATTAATTACCTTTCACCACGGTAAAATGACCCAACTCCAGTGCTATAAAAAGGCCACCTGGTGACCTTGCCAAGCACCCCTCACCTTGTGCACCACCCTCACAACTGTTTCTTGCCATGCCGAGCCCTAGTATTTATCTGAGAACCCCAGATGCAACCCCGGGTAGCTTTGTCAAAATATTGTGGGACTTTACCTGCAGTACCATGGGTTCTACCCAGCCACCCCAGTACGAGCTGTTCAAATCGAGGATCACACCTTCCACCTCGAAATATTGGGCAGCAGTACACATCCCTCCCGTAGACTCCAACCAAGACCCAACGGAAGTTTCCTTCTTGGGGAAATCTATGCCGACTCCACTAATGGCCATAGAAGTGGCTGCACACGAAGCACTTGCCCGCCTTCGATTCGCGGTACCGTATGCCAGTGAAAGAGGATATTATTACTTTCCGAGCCGTGCAGCACCCGGAGAAGTAACATCTTTTCCCGGTGGACGGATTGAGAGAGACCCAGTACTAGCCAACCTGGTCCAATACGTCATCGCTCAAGAACATTTGACCCAACGAGTAATGGGATATCTCCAGAGTCTCGCTAATTTGAATCGTCAGATCGCCATCGGCTGACCACTGAGGCCCGACCAGGAGAGACACATTCATCAGCTGATCAATCCGCTTTCCCCGATAGAGGAGGAGTGCATCCCAGTACCAGAGACGTTTTCTCGGGACCCCGTCCAGTTACCGTTTGCATTATAGATGTCGCTGCTGTGTTTATTCTTGCAATTTTTATTTATGAGTTGTAACATATGCGTGGTACCCCGAGTTTGCGCGGCGAGTAAATTATTTAGTTTCTATTAATATGAGTAGTTCTGTTGCGGTTCGACTCTAATATATTAATGTTTTCTCTCGCAAAAAAAAATCCTGGAGTGAGACTTCTTTTCCTTGAGTTGCGGCATCGTGTATCTTCTCATGACATGGATTATTACTTTTATTCTCACAGCACCACGGCAGCAGACTCACAACCACTCGAACACATACCCTGCTTGCAAAAACTCGTAACCATGGAGTATTTGTTTCTCAAAACAGCTCTTAACAAATCTCGAGGGCGAGATTTTTTCTTAAGGGGGGTAGTGTTGTAACACCCCAAAAAATTTAACCTTGTTTTAATTAATTAAAATTTTGCCAGGAAACTTAAACTTTTGTTTTCTGGATTTTTCTTTTGATTTCAGAACCTTTCTTCCCTTTATTTTTATGGAGTTTTTACCTCAAGTGAAAAAAACTTCCCAATTTTATTGGACTCATTTGCCCTCTCAAATAAAACAATTCTTTTATCAGTAGGATTATTTATATAATTATTTTTCCCTGAGCTTCATTTCTCTCATTTTGTTTTTCATAAGTTTTAGGGTTCCATTTGCACTGCAACCCTTTGATAAATTCATTCAAAAATTCCACCAAAAATTGGAGATGTCATGTGATGTTTTTGAAACACTTTTATGCAAAAATATATTTCATTCCTTGGATATTTTGAGTTCTACACCAAGTTTTCAAATCTGGTCCAGTGGGCAGTTTTGCACTACAACCTATTTAAATATTTCTTTAAAACTTCTACCAAAATTTTGGGATGTCAAGAGGAGTATATTAATTAACTTTTTGCCAAAACCCAGTGATATCCTTTGAAAGATTTGAGTGAACCATCCTCATCTTCATTGTGGTCCAACTTGATGGATTGTACTACAGCTATATTTTGACTTGCTCCTGTTGCTGTGATTCCTTTTCCTACTTGTAGCCCTCCCTACTAAAACCTTAAGTCCAAGAGGTTGGACTCATTGGAGCAATTCTAGTTCTTGCAATCATGCCCTGTTCTTTCTGTCCAAATCTGAAGATTTGCAAAACTTGCACTAGCAAGTTTCTTCTTTTGGCAAACTAACCTCACCACCCTCTCATTCATCTAAAGAGACCACACTCTGGAAGATTTGACCACTCCAAGAAATGCCTAGGTGCATGTGGCATTCTGTCAAACACTTTATGGGCATGACCAGTTTTGACATGAGTTTTAGTTTGCACTATTAACTTGCTTCCCTTGCCTAACCACCTTGTCCAATAAACTCCCAGTTACTCCTAACCTAGGTCTGTTAAACCCCAACCTCACCTGAGACCTCTAGCATGCCCTGGCATTTTGTCGAGCACGTCCCGTGCGTGTTCTAGGCGCGAGCAGAGCATGTGTTTTGCACGTGCCGCGCTCGAGCCGCCGTGTCGCGCCCCTGGTTTGGCCCACACTGCAGAGCCACGCCACGCACTCTCCCTCTCACCAGAACACGCCAAGCAGCCCCTCGCCATGTCTCTGGCAAGCCATCAGCTGGCCGCCACTGCCGCCCGACAGCCCCTGCACTGGTCGGCGCCGCCCTAGCCACTCCCACTCGCCAGCTCGCCCTTGGAGCAGTGCCCGCTCGTCGCTAGCTCCTGCCGCCATCCCCAGCCCCGCCACGATGCCCTGCAAGCTACAAAACGGTGGTCGCCGACGATCCTATCCACGGCCACCGCAAACCAACCTTGTTGCACTATAAAAGGAGGCCCCCGAACTCATTCGAGCACGCAGGCGAACTCAGGCCACCCCCGTGGCACCCCCACAGCCCGCAATCGTCGGGGGAAGCCGTCTTCTCCAACTCCAGCCGGTTCCGTCGCCGCCACGTCCCAGCTCCGTTCACCACAACCATAACCCCTCCCGTCCGTCCAACGCCACCACCAGGCTCCAGACGACCTTGCGGAGCCGCCCAGACCTTCAGCCTCGACGGAGAGCCACCGTAGCGCGGATCCTCAATCGTGCCCGAAACCACCTCTGCCGCGAAGCTCGTCGCCGGCGACTCCGTCCACGGCGGCGAGCATGGCCGGTACCCACGAGTTCGTCTCGACCTCCTGAGCACACCCATGTGCTTAGATCACCGACGGACGCCTCCATTCACCGGCAATCCTCGCCGGAGCTCCGTCTCTGTTTGGTCGGAGGAGGCGACGCGCGCGTGGACTGGTCAAACCTGACCAGTGGGCCAGGCGGGTCCACTGTCAGTGACCCAGTGCCGGTCCATGCAGGCATAAGTGGAAACGTAATTCCAAAGTATGTGTTTGACATGTACATTTCGAAACGTTTCCTTTTTCTGTTTTATTTAAAAAACCAGAATATTGGCTAAACTTTGACTACCTTTAACTTTTTAATTATAACTCCAAATGAGTTGATTCTTTTTCCTACCTTCCTTAAATTTTGTCTAGTTTATTTTAAGATTTATTTCAAAAAAAATTCAGACAACTTTTTGGTACTGTATTTGAAACTATATATTGATTCAAAAATATTTTAAATAGGATTTTTGGAGAGAGGAGAAAGCTTTCAAAAGTTTTGGAGTGCACCCTGCCTTTCCACACCTTGAAGGCAAGCATTCTAAACCCTGGTATAATATTTTGCATGTATTGTTTGACACGATCATGACACCACCTCAATACGTAGAACTCGTTATTTTATGTGGCGATGTGATCATTTGCATGAATGCTTATTGGAAATTTCCTTGCTGTTGGAAATGGACATGCTTGTGATAGTGATCATCCTCGTATGCCTTCGTGCCTACCGGAAGGAAAACGGGAAAGTCTCTGTCTTGGGTAGACCCGAGCTTGTCCCTAGTTCCTCGTCGAGACGAGTGTGTCCGGCATGGTATGAGGGATATGATGAGTGGTGATTCTGTCTGTTGGATGAAATATATTCATTATGATAATCATGCAGGGAATACTTAAAACCTCTTGAGTCGACCATAGATCGAGTCTTGTTCCAGTAACCCTCATACTTGTTTCGTACTACCACTTGTCTCTACAACAAGTAGGGTACGGTTCAGTAAGTCGTCAACCCCTTTCTAGCACACACCGTACAGAGAGGCCATGGTGGAAGATACCGGTTGTAGCTGGTAGGCAGGCCACCTGGTCTGGGGGCATGAGTGTTTCCGGTTGAGACCGAGAGGGGAGGCCACCCCTTAGAGCACGCGATATAAATTTGATCCCATGCTACGCGAGGTTGTAGCCTCCCCACTTAGAGTTTTGCTTGACGGGTGTCGTGGGTGATTCCAGACACCGGTAAGTTATGCTGGTGTGTGCAAGTTAGGTGTGTTTTCAACTAAAAGGCCGTAGACGGAATTAGTCCCGATGAACTAAAGGAATCAGTTACTCGTGGGTAAAGAGTACACCCTCTGCAGAGATTGAACCTATTCGAATAGCCGTGTCCATGGTTAAGGATTACAGTCTGGGATGGGTCAAGTGTCGGTCTTAGTGTCGTCTTCGGAGGAGAAACTGTTAAACTAGAACTGGGATCACGAATTGAGACTTGTGATGATTATGATTATTATTTTGTTGTGGACTAACCCGTTATATTGTCGGCATTATCAAATATCCCTGGGATGGTTCTACCTCCTGGATATTCACTGTGATTATTTATAAGCCCTTTATGTGGTGTCGCTGAGACGCCCGACTGTGGCATGCTGTTATTTATTTACCTTATAAGCCCTTTAGGTGGTGTCGCTGAGACGCCCGATTGTGGCATGCTTATTATTTATTTTACCTTATAAGCCCTTTATGTGGTCTCGCTGAGACACCCGACTGTGGCATGCTTGTTATTTATTTACTTTATAAGCCCTTTATGTGGTGTCGCTCAGACGCCCGACTGTGGCATGCTGTTATTTATTTACTTTATAAGCCCTTTATGTGGTGTCGCTCAGACGCCCGACTGTGGCATGCTGTTATTTATTTACCTTATAAGCCCTTTAGGTGGTGTCGCTGAGACGCCCGACTGTGGCATGCTTATTATTTATTTTACCTTATAAGCCCGTTTTGTGGTGTTGCTCAGACGCCCAACTGAGGCATGCTTGTTATTTACCATCATTTTGAGACGTCACTTCAGACATCCAAATGGTGCATTTTATTTCCTACCCTGTCATTACATATTCATTGTTGCATATTAATAACCTGCTTGCATGCATCAAGGATTTTATTTCTATGACTGATGTTGTGATCATAGAATTTTTTTTTTGAGCATGTTTATCGATTGTTATATTATACCTGTGTTCATAATGTTTGCGAGTACATTCAAAGTACTCACTGGCTTGTCCCTGGCTATTGTCTTGGCCAGATTTCTTGCGCGGAGAGCAGCGACCGTGATGACAGCCCTGGAACCTAAGCAATGGTGATAGCATCCTCACGAAGATAGGAGTTAACCTGGTCAGCTGTTCCTATAGGAAATGGAGTCCCATAAATACTGATGATCCACAAACCGCTTCCGCCATCTACCACTAGAAACCATTTGTTGTACTCACAGACCAGAATGGTCTTGTACTGCATATTTTGTATTTTGCTTGGAATTTCTGTATCAAGTTGGTGCCTCATCAGCTAACAGTAATCCTGGGGCTGATGAGCACAAGGACCATTTTCTGGAATTTTATACCCAGAAAACCGGTCGTCACACGAAACCCGGAAGTTGATCACCAAATCATACATCAAGTGGCACATGATATCCCATTGTCACCATAGATAATCATGGCAAGACATACATCAAGTGTTCTCATAAAAGACTCAATCCGATAAGATAACTTCAAAGGGGAAACTCAATTCATCACAAGAGAGTAGAGGGGGAGAAACATCATAAGATCCAACTACAATAGCAAAGCTCAGGATACATCAAGATCGTGCCATCAAGGGAACACGAGAGAGAACACGAGAGAGAGAGATCAAACACATAGCTACTGGTACATACCCTCAGCCCCGAGGGTGAACTACTCCCTCCTCGTCATGGATAGCGCCGGGATGATGAAGATGGCCACCGGTGATGGGACCCCCCTCCGGCAGGGTGCCGAAATAGGCTCCCGAGAAGTTTTTGGTGGCTACAGAGGCTTGCGGTGGCGGAACTCCCGATCTATCTTCTGTTCTGAAAGTTTTAGGGTACGTAGGTATATATGGGTGCAAGGGGTACGTCGGTGGACCTCCGGGGTGCTCACGAGGCAGGGGGGCACGCCCAGGGGGGTGGGCATGCCCCCCACCCTCGTGGGCAGCCCGGGACTCCCCTGACATGCACTCCAAGTCTATCAGATTGCTTTCCTTCCAAAAATAACTTCTCCAGTTGATTTCGTTCCGTTTTGACTCCGTCTGATATTCCTTTTCCTCGAAACACTGAAATAGGCATAAAACAGCAAATCTGGGCTGGGCCTCCGGTTAATAGGTTAGTCCCAAAAATAATATAAAAGTGGATAATAAAGCCCAATATTGCCTAAAACAGTAGATAAAGTAGCATGGAGCAATCAAAAATTATGGATACGTTGGAGACGTATCAAGCATCCCCAAGCTTAATTCCTGCTCGTCCTCGTGTAGGTAAATGATAAAAAAGAATTTTCGATGTGGAGTGATACTTGGCATAATTTCAATGTAATTCGTCTTACTTGTGATATGAATATTCAGATCCGAAAGATTCAAGACAAAAGTTCATATTGACATAAAAATAATAATACTTCAAGTATACTAATAAAGCAATCATGTCTTCTCAAAATAACATGGCAAAAGAAAGTTCATCCCTACAAAATCATATAGTTAGGCTATGCTTCATTTTCGTCACACAAAGATGTTCCCAGCTTCTATACCCCCGATGACAAGCCAAGCAATTGTTTCATACTTAAATAATCTCAAACTTTTTCAACCTTCACGCAATACATGAGCGTGAGCCATGGATATAGCACTATGGGTGGAATAGAATATGATGATGGGGATTGTGTGGAGAAGACAAAAAAGGAGAAAGTCTCACATTGACGAGGATAATCAATGGGCTATGGAGATGCCCATCAATTGATGTCAACATGAGGACTAGGGATTGCCATGCAACTGATGCACTAGAGCTTTGAATGCTCAACAAAAGAAAACTAGTGGGTGTGCATCCAATTCGCTTGCTCACGAAGACCTAGGGCATTTGAGGAAGCCCATCATAGGAATATACAAGCCAAGTTCTATAATGAGAAATTCCCACTAGTATAAAAAAAGACAACTTATGAGACTCACTACATGAAGAACAAGGTGCTACTTTGAAGCACAATATATGAGACTCACTACATGAAGAACAAGGTGCTACTTTGAAGCACAAGTGTGGTAAAAGGATAGTAACATTGCCCCTTCTCTCTTTTTCTCTCATTTTGTTTTGGGCCTTCTCTTTTTTTTGGCCTTTCCCTTTTTTATAGGGACATTCACATTTGTGCCCCTAACTCGAACCCGCTACTCAAATTTACCCCTAACTTTTTGGTGTGCTCAAATTTGCCTGTAAAAAGCAATTTAAGTCACAGGAATGCCCTTCCAGCTGGTCAAAGTTGTTTGACCAAAACTTTGAAAATTCATAACAAATTCATTTGAACTTAGAAGAATGCAAAATAAGATATCAAAATGCTCATAAAAACAACACATATATGGACGTGTCATTTACGTTCATGACAAAAGCACTCTTTAAAGCTTTTTAGGGTTTATAACATAAAACAAAGTTTAGGGTGAATTCAAATAAATGCACATGTAGGTGAGGGACGTAAATGACATGCATGTATAGGTGATGTTTTTATGAACATTTTGATATTTTATTTGCAGTTTTCTGACTTCGTATGAATTTGTTATGAATTTTCAAAGTTTTGGTCAAACAACTTTGACCCGATGGAAGGGCATTCCTGTGACTTAAAATGCTTTTTAGGGGCAAATTTGAGCACAACAAAAATTTAGGGGTAAATCTGAGAGTGGGCGCAAATTAGGGGCATAAATGTAAATGTCCCTTATATATATATATATATATATATATATATATATATATATATTTCGTCCGGAGTCTCATCCCGACTTGTGGGGGAATCGTAGTCTCCATCATCCTTTTCCTCACTGGGGCAATGCTCTAATAATGAGAATCATCACACTTCTATTGATTACAACATAAGGATTACAACTCGAAACTTAGAACAAGATATGACTCTATATGAATTCCTCCGGCGGTGTACCAGGATGGTGCAATGAGTCAAGAGTGACATGTATGAAAAATAATGCATGGTGGCTTTGCCACAAATACGACGTCAACTACATGATCATGCAATGGCAATATGACAAAAGTAATGTATGTCATGATGATGATGGAAGTTGCATGGCAATATATTTCGGAATGGCTATGGAAATGCCATGATAGGTAGGTATGGTGGCTGTTTTGAGGAAGATATAAGGAGGTTTATGTCTGATAGAGCATATCGTATCACGGGGTTTGGATGCACCGGCGAAGTTTGCACCAACTCTCAAGGTGAGAAAGGGCAATGCACGGTACTGAAGAGGCTAGCAAAGGCGGAAAGGTGAGAGTGCGTATAATCCAAGGACTCAACATTAGTCAAAAGAACTCATATACTTATTGCAGAAATTTAGAAGACATCAAAAATCAAGTACTACGCGCATGCTCCTAGGGGGATAGATTGGTAGGAAAAGACCGTCGCTCGTCCCCGACCGCCACTCATAAGGATGCACAAGCCAGGTACAGCTCATGTTTCAAATTTGTTACACAACTTTATGTTGGGGAACGTAGTAATTTCAAAAAAAATCCTACGCACATGCAAGATGATGGTGATGCATAGCAACGAGAGGGGAGAGTATTGTCCACATACCCTCGTGACCGAAAGCGGAAGCATTATGACAACGCGGTTGATGTAGTCGTACGTCTTCACGATCTGAACGATCCAAGTACCGAACGTACGGCACCTCTGAGTTCAGCACACGTTCAGCTCGATGACGATCCCCGGACTCCAATCCAGCAGGGTGTCGGGGATGAGTTCCGTCAGCACGACGGCGTGGTGATGATGATGATGTTTTACCGACGCAGGGCTTCGCCTAAGCACCGCAATGATATGACTGAGGTGGAATATGGTGGAAGGGGGCACGGCACACGGCTAAGGAACGATCACGAAGATCAACTTGTGTGTTATGGGGTGCCCCTGCCCCCGTATATAAAGGAGGGAGGGGGAGGTGCGGCTGGGCCCTAGGGGTGCTCCTGGAGGAGTCCTACTCCCACCGGGAGTAGGACTCCCCCCTCTTGCCTTGTAGGAGAAGGAAAGGGGGAAGGAGAAAGAGGAAAGGGGGGGGGCGCCCCCCTTCCTTGTCCTATTCGGACTAGGGGGGAGGGGGCGTGCGGCCTGCTCTGGCCGGCCCTCCTCTTCTCCCTTAGGGCCCATGTAGGCCCATTAACCCCCCGGTACTTCGGTAAAATCCCGATTTCACCCGGAATGATTCCGATATCCAAATATAGGCTTCCAATATATCAATCTTTATGTCTCTACAATTTTGAGACTCCTCGTCATGTCCGTGATCATATCCGGGACTCCGAACAACCTTCGGTACATCAAAACTTATAAACTTATAATAAAACTGCCATCGTAACGTTAAGCGTGCGGACCCTACGGGTTCAAGAACTATGTAGACATGACCTAGAACTGTTTCTGGTCAATAACCAATAGTGGAACCTGGATGTTCATATTGGTTCCTACATATTCTATGAAGATCTTTATCGGTCAAACCGCATAACAACATACATTGTTCCCTTTGTCATCGGTATGTTACTTGCCCGAGATTCGATTGTCGGTATCCAATACCTAGTTCAATATCGTTACCGGCAAGTCTCTTTACTCGTTACGTATGCATCATTCTGTAACTAACTCATTAGCTACATTACTTGCAAGGCTTGTAGTGATGTGCATTACCGAGAGGGCCCAGAGATACCTCTCTGACAATCGGAGTGACAAATCCTAATCTTGAAATACGCCAACCCAACAAGTACCTTCGAAGACACCTGTAGAGCACCTTTATAATCACCCAGTTACGTTGTGACGTTTGGTAGCACACAAAGTGTTCTTCGGTAAACGGGAGTTGCATAATCTCATAGTCATAGGAACATGTATACGTCATGAAGAAAGCAATAGCAGAATACTAAACGATCAAGTGCTAAGCTAACGGAATGGGTCAAGTCAATCGAATCATTCTCCTAATGATGTGATCCCATTAATCAAATGACAACACATGTCTATGGTCAGGAAACATAACCATCTTTGATCAACGAGCTAGTCAAGTAGAGGCATACTAGTGACACTCTGTTTGTTTATGTATTCACACAAGTATTATGTTTCTGGTTAATACAATTCTAGCATGAATAATAAACATTTATCATGATATATGGAAATAAATAATAACTTTATTTTTGCCTCTAGGGCATATTTCCTTCAGTCTCCCACTTGCACTAGAGTCAATAATCTAGATTACACAGTAATGATTCTAACACCCACGGAGTCTTGGTGTTTGATCATGTTTTGCTCGTGGAAGAGGCTTAGTAAACAGGTCTGCAACATTCAGATCCGTATGTATCTTGCAAATTTCTATGTCTCCCACCTGGACTAGATCCCAGATGGAATTGAAGCGTCTCCTGATGTGCTTGGTTCTCTTGTGAAATCTGGATTCCTTTGCTAAAGCAATTGCTCCAGTATTGTCACAAAAGATTTTCATTGGACCCGATGCACTAGGTATGACACCTAGATCGGATATGAACTCCTTCATCCAGACTCCTTCATTTGTTGCTTCCGAAGCAGCTATGTACTCCACTTCACACATAGATCCCGCCATGATGCTTTGTTTAGAACTGCACCAACTGATAGCTCCACCGTTCAATGTAAACACGTATCCGGTTTGCGGTTTAGAATCGTCCAGATCAGTGTCAAAGCTTGCATCAACGTAACCATTCAAGGTATGTGCTTTGTGAAAGTCCAATTAAGCGTCTTGATCTATCTCTATAGATCTAAATGCCCAATATGTAAGCAGATTCACCGAGGTCTTTCACTGAAAAACTCTTATTCAAGTATCCCTTTATGCTATCCAGAAATTCTATATCATTTCCGATCAGTAATATGTCATCCACATATAATATCAGAAATGCTACAGAGCTCCCACTCACTTTCTTGTAAATACAGGCTTCTCCGAAAGTCTGTACAAAACCAAATGCTTTGATCACACTATCAAAGTGTTTATTCCAACTCTGAGAGGCTTGCACCAGTCCATAAATGGATCGCTGGAGCTTGCACACTTTGTTAGCTCCCTTTGGATTGACAAAACCTTCTGGTTGCATCATATACAACTCTTCTTCCAGAAACCCGTTCAGGAATGCAGTTTTGACATCCATCTGCCATATTTCATAATCATAAAATGCGGCAATCGCTAACATGATTCGGACAGACTTAAGCATCGCTACGGGTGAGAAAGTCTCATCGTAGTCAATCCCTTGAACTTGTCGAAAACCTTTTGGGACAAGTCGAGCTTTGTAGACAGTAACATTACCGTCAGCGTCAGTCTTCTTCTTGAAGATCCATTTATTTTTCAATTGCTTGCCGATCATTGGGCAAGTCAACCAAAGTCCACACTTTGTTTTCATACATGGGTCCCATCTCAGATTTCATGGCCTCAAGCCATTTTGCGGAATCTGGGCTCACCATCGCTTCTTCATAGTTCGTAGGTCATCATGGTCTAGTAACATGACTTCCAGAACAGGATTACCGTATCACTCTGGTGCGGATTTTATTCTGGTTGATCTACGAGGTTCAGTAACAACTTGATCTGAAGTTCCATGATCATCATCATTAAGTTCCTCACTAATTGGTGTAGGTGTCACAGGAACAGATTTCTATGATGAGCTACTTTGTAATAAGGGAGCAGGTAAAGTTACCTCATCAAGTTCTACTTTCCTCCCACTCACTTCTTTCGAGAGAAACTCCTTCTCTAGAAAGGATCCATTCTTAGCAACGAATG
This sequence comes from Triticum aestivum, assembly GCF_018294505.1. Lineage (NCBI taxonomy): Eukaryota > Viridiplantae > Streptophyta > Magnoliopsida > Poales > Poaceae > Triticum > Triticum aestivum. The sequence goes on along the minus strand of NC_057807.1, from coordinate 665,000,070 downwards.
TCTTGCCTTCGGATCTGTGATAGAAGGTGTACCCAACAGTTTCCTTTGGGTATCCTATGAAGACACATTTCTCCGATTTGGGTTCGAGCTTATCAGGTTGAAGTTTTTTCACATACGCATCGCAGCCCCAAACTTTTAGAAACGACAACTTTGGTTTCTTGCCAAACCATAGTTCATAAGGCGTCGTATCAACGGATTTTGATGGTGCCCTATTTAATGTGAATGCGGCCGTCTCTAAAGCATAACCCCAAAACGATAGTGGTAAATCAGTAAGAGATATCATAGATCGCACCATATCAAGTAAAGTATGATTACGACGTTCGTACACACCATTACGCTGTGGTGTTCCGGGTGGCGTGAGTTGCGAAACTATTCCGCTTTGTTTCAAATGTAGACCAAACTCGTAACTCAAATATTCTCCTCCACGATCAGATCGTAGAAACTTTATTTTCTTGTTACGATGATTTTCAACTTCACTCTGAAATTCTTTGAACTTTTCAAATGTTTTAGACTTATGTTTCATTAAGTAGATATATCCATATCTGCTCAAATCATCTGTGAAGGTGAGAAAATAAGGATATCCGCCACGAGCCTCAACATTCATTGGACCACACACATCTGTATGTATGATTTCCAATAAATCTGTTGCTCTCTCCATTGTACCGGAGAACGGCGTTTTAGTCATCTTACCCATAAGGCACGGTTCGCAAGTACCAAGTGATTCATAATCAAGTGGTTCCAAAAGTCCATCAGTATGGAGTTTCTTCATGCGCTTTACACCGATATGACCCAAACGGCAGTGCCACAAGTAAGTTGCACTATCATTATCAACTCTGCATCTTTTGGCTTCAACATTATGAATATGTGTATCACTACTATCGAGATTCATCAAAAATAGACCACTCTTCAAGGGTGCATGACCATAAAAGGTATTACTCATATAAATAGAACAACCATTATTCTCTGATTTACATGAATAACCGTCTCGTATCAAACAAGATCCAGATATAATGTGCATGCTCAACTCTGGCACCAAATAACAATTATTTAGGTCTAATACTAATCCCGAAGGTAGATGTAGAGGTAGCATGCCGACCGCGATCACATCGACTTTGGAACCATTTCCCACGCGCATTGTCAGCTCGTCCTTGGCTAGTGTTCGCTTAATCCGTAGTGCCTGTTTCGAGTTGCAAATATTAGCAACAGAACTAGTATCAAATACCCAGGTGCTACTGCGAGCTCTAGTAAGGTACACATCAATAACATGTATATCACATATACCTTTGTTCACCTTGACATCCTTCTTATCCACCAAATACTTGGGGCAGTTCCACTTCCAGTGACCAGTCTGCTTGAAGTAGAAGCACTCAGTTTCAGGCTTAGGTCCAGACTTGGGTTTCTTCTCCTGAGCAGCAACTTGCTTGCTGTTCTTCTTGAAGTTCCCCTTCTTCTTCCCTTTGCCCTTTTTCTTGAAACTAGTGGTCTTGTTGACCATCAACACTTGATGCTCCTTCTTGATTTCTACCTCCGCAGCCTTTAGCATTGCGAAGAGCTCAGGAATTGTCTTTTCCATCCCTTGCATATTATAGTTCATCACAAAGCTTTTGTAGCTTGGTGGCAGTGATTGGAGAATTCTGTCAATGACGCTATCATCTGGAAGATTAACTCCTAGTTGAATCAAGTGATTATTATACCCAGACATCTTGAGTATATGCTCACTGACAGAACTATTCTCCTCCATCTTGCAGCTATAGAACTTATTGGAGACTTCATATCTCTCAATCCGGGCATTTGCTTGAAATATTAACTTCAACTCCTGGAACATGTCATATGCTCCATGACGTTCAAAACGTCGTTGAAGTCCCGATTCTAAGCCGTAAAGCATGGCACACTGAACTATCGAGTAGTCATCAGCTTTGCTCTGCCAGACGTTCACAACATCTGGTGTTGCTCCTGTAGCAGGCTTGGCACCCAGCGGTGCTTCCAGGACGTAATTCTTCTGTGCAGCAATGAGGATAATCCTCAAGTTACGGACCCAGTCCGTGTAATTGCTACCATCATCTTTCAACGTTGCTTTCTCAACGAACACATTAAAATTCAACCGAACAACAACACGGGCCATCTATCTACAATCAACATAGACAAGCAAGATACTATCAGGTACTAAGTTCATGATAAATTTAAGTTCAATTAATCATATTACTTAAGAACTCCCAGTTAGAAAGACATCTCTCTAATCCTCTAAGTGATCACGTGATCCAAATCAACTAAACCATAACCGATCATCACGTGAAATGGCATAGTTTTCAATGGTGAACATCACTATGTTGATCATATCTACTATATGATTCACGCTCGACCTTTCTGTCTTAGTGTTCCGAGGCCATATCTGCATATGCTAGGCTCGTCAAGTTTAACCTGAGTATTCTGCGTGTGCAAAACTGGCTTGCACCCGTTGTAGATGGACGTAGAGCTTATCACACCCGATCATCACGTGGTGTCTGGGCACGACGAACTTTGGCAACGGTGCATACTCAGGGAGAACACTTTTATCTTGAAATTTAGTGAGAGATCATCTTATAATGCTACCGTCAATCAAAGCAATATAAGATGCATAAAAGATAAACATCACATGCAATCAATATAAGTGATATGATATGGCCATCATCATCTTGTGCTTGTGATCTCCATCTCCGAACCACCTCCATGATCACCATCGTCACCGGCGCGACACCTTGATCTCCATCGTAGCATCGTTGTCGTTTACGCCGTCTATTGCTTCTATGACTATCGCTACCGCTTAGTGATAAAGTAAAGCAATTACAGGGTGTTTTCACTTCATACAATAAAGCGACAACCATATGGCTCCTGCCAGTTGCCGATAACTTCGGTTACAAAACATGATCATCTCATACAATAAAATATTGCATCATGTCTTGACCATATCACATCACAACATGCCCTGCAAAAACAAGTTAGACGTCCTGTACTTTGTTGTTGCAAGTTTTACGTGGCTGCTACAGGCTTAGCAAGAACCGTTCTTACCTACGCATCAAAACCACAACGATAGTTTGTCAAGTTGGTGTTGTTTTAACCTTCGCAAGGACCGGGCGTAGCCACACTAGATTCAACTAAAGTGAGAGAGACAGACACCCGCAAAACACCCGCCAGTAACCTCAGCAATATTTTATTTTGGATTTTTAGTTGCATTCATTTGTGAATTGGTAAAACATTTATGAATATGAAAAAATTTCATCAAATTTGAAAAAATATTCATGAGAAATGAAGGCTACAATTTGAATACAATCAATCTTAGCTAGCTATCTGTTCACAATCTTCTTGCCCTTATTTTTCGCAAATGGAGTTCTTCTCTTGAACGGACGTCCTTTAGGTAGGGTGGTCCTGCTTCATCTTGTGGTGTATGCTGGTACTTCATCGTTGTCGTCATGTTCCATCTTCGGTTCGCCGTACTTGTCGAAGTCTTGCTCATTGGCGACTCCATCCATTCCGATGATCTTCCTTTTGCCTCTCCTCACGACAAAATGACTGGGCTTTGGCGGGTCAGTAATGAAGAAGCATTGGTCCACTTGGGATGCCAGTACCCATGGCTCATTTTTCGCGGTGACGTTTGCGCCCGCGGTCTTGGATTTGGCTTCAGGTATAACCATGGTGGTGAAATACATGTCTTCTTTTAGGACGCTCTTGGCCCATCTGACATGGAACATCGGGACCTTCCTTTCAGCGTAGCTCAGCTCCCAGATCTCCTCGATCCTTCTGTAGTATCTGTCCTTGTCGTTACCGGTGTAGGATTCCATCGTTACCCCGAAGTTTTGATAACCATCGCTCTTCATGTCCTTTCCCTCGGTGTAGAATGTGTAGCCGTTGATATCGTACGCCTCATACGTCATCAGGTTGTGATCGTCATCAAGAATGCGGGCGGGAAGTACATCTCAAGCTCGCATAGTATCACCACGATCTCTTCTTGTAGCCTTCTGAGTTGCCTCACGCCAACCGACTTCCGAGAGATGACGTCGAAAAAGTTGCATAGTCCAAATAGCGTTTCACGGACGTGCCCATCCATGATCCCACGGATTGCAACTGGAAGTATCTGCGTCATCAGCACGTGACAGTCGTGAGACTTCATCCACACAACCAGGGGGAAGGTTATACATCCACAAAAACACAGGCCAGGTGCTTTCTTTGCTTCTCTGGTTGTCAAACGGATTGACTCCATCGGTGCTCGCGCCCAGCATGATGTTCCTTGGATCGTCCCCAAATTCGGGGTATTCGAAGTTCAACGCTTGTCACTGGCTCACATTCTTTGGGTGACTCAGCATCTTGTCTTTTTTATTTATCTCCGGATCATTTCCGTCATCTTCTCGCTTTTTCTCCTCCCTATCCGTGTGCCAATGCAGGAGCTTTGCTACCTTAGGGTCCGTGAAATACCGCTGCAGACGGGGAGTGATCAGAAAGTACCACACCACTTTTCGAGGAGCTTTCTTCCTCTTCTTGTATCGACTGACGCCGCACATCGGACAAATGGTAGACTCCGCGTGCTCATCCCGATAAATGATGCAATTGTTCATGCACACATGGTATTTCATGCGTGGTAAATCCAGAGGACACACAATTTTCTTCGCCTCCTCAAAACTGGTCGGGCACTTGTTCCCCTTGGGAAGACGTTCGTGCCAGAATGACATGTTCTCATCGAAGCATGCATCGGTCATTTTGTGTTTTACCTTCATCTCCAGAGCCATTAGCGTTACTTTCAGGCATGTATCCTCGGGCCTGCATCCTTCATACAATGGAGTAACTGCGTCTATCTCTAGTTGATCCAGCTTGCCTTTCTCTCGGGCGGCAGCTCTTGCGTTATCCGTTTGCTTGAGAAGCAGCTCTTGAATATGAGGGTCCTGCACCCAGGCCATCGATGGTCCATCGTCGTCTGCTTCGGCATCTTCATCTTTATGATCATGTCCTTTGTTTACTCTAGCATCTTCCTCATCATCATGTCCGGCATCTTCTACATGATGACTGTGTCCTGGAGATTCTTTGTCTTCTCGCCCGCCCTCGCCGCGGTTGTCTTGCTCATGCCCTTCCTCATTTCTTACCCGGCCCCCATGGACGACTTCATAATCATCTTCATCACCTTGCCACCGATAGCCATCCATGAAACCACGCAAGAGCAGGTGGTCCTGCACCTTTACGGAATCCGGGTCCATAATGCTCTTCAGCTTGCATCTTCGACACGGTCCGTCTCGTTCTTTTGAAGCATCTCGGCCTTCGCGGAGCTCAAAAACCTATTCATGATGCCTTCGGTCATCGTGTCGGACCATGGTCGCCTGTGGGGTAGAGCAAAACGATATTTTAGAACCAAAAAAAATTGGCATGACTTTGCCTAAAAATAGGACCAAAAAGAATGTATAGTGCCAAATTCTCGCCGAAACCAAAATGAATCAACATTCCGGCAAAATATTGGCAACTATCGTATTTCAAATACCGATACCTGCAAACACAAACATATATGCAACACCAAAAACATATGCAACACCACAAATATACGTAGATCTAGCTAGGCAATAAAAAGTGCATGTGCATGTTGTTCGAGGGAGAAAAAAGTAGATCTACAACATAAAGAAAGCTTTCCCCTTACTTACCTATCAAAAAAAGGCAATTTAACCACTTAATTTGGGTGAATCTATGGTGCAAATGAGGTGAGGAGGAGGAGGCACCCAAGACAAGCTTGGAGGAGGAGGTGGAGAGCATGAAAGTGGGGAAAGTGAGTGTGGTAGGTGGCTGTCCAAAATATCTAGCTTGTCCCAGGTTACTAATGGCGCACCACCTACAAATGCGCCCTTAGTAACCCTGGTTACTAATGGCGCACCAACTGGTGGTGTGCCATTAGTAGTTTTGCAAAAAAAATGATAGTAGTGGCGCACGAGGTGAGTGGTGCGCCATTAGTATTTTTGGAAAAAAAAGTTTGTTAGTAGTGGCGCACCGTGTGTGTGGTGCGCCATTAGTGTCCATCACACTAATGGCGCACCCACACATGGTGCAACACTGCTATATAGTAGTGGCGCACCACTTCTCTGGTGCGTCATTAATGTCCATATTATCTATAGCCCTTTTCACTACAAAAAAAGACACATCCGTGACATTTTGGGCCGAACTAAATTTTTTTCTGTCATTCATATGACATTTCTATGACAATAATTGTGACAAAACCCGGTATCATCATAGATGTGGTGGGCTCCTACTTCTATGACAAAAAATCATGACAGAAAATGGGCTTTTCGTCCTGGGCGGGCCGGAGACGCAACTACATGATATTCTTTGGGCCGTCCATGACAGAAAAAACCGTGGTAGATGCGAGGGGAGGAAAATTTCGGGGAGTTGCCGTTATGGTGGGAGGTCGGGGGCCGAGCGATGCGCGTTTCTCTCATACACGTACGCACGTGTGTGCGAGGCGTTGGCTCTAACTGAACCCGAGCGAGGCGTTGGGCTCTAACTGAACCCGAGCGATTGCATTGCAGGCTACGCGTTACTGAACCCGAGCGATCGATCGATGGTTGTTAACTGAACCCGATGGAGCGATTCCTTCGCTACTGCTGCTAACTGAAGCCGATCGATTGATGAACAGTGAGCGTTGCGGGGAGGTGGATGAACAGTGAGTGGTGGCGTTGCTCTGGATGAACAGGACCTCGTGGTGTGGAGGGCTGGATGAATAGTAGACGATGGAGGGGTGGCCGTGGAGGGGTGGTTGAACAGGACCCCGTGGTGTGGAGGGCTGGATGAACAGTAGACGGTGGAGGGGTGGTTGAACAGTAGCCGGTGGAGTAGCGCGCGGTGGAGGATGGATGAACAGGAGCCCGTGGAGGTTGGAGGAGGTCGACGGTAGCCCGTGGAGGCTGGAGGAGGTCGATGGTGGAGATGAACAGTATCCCGTGGAGTGCCGTTTTGCGGTATGGCACACCCCTCCCAATGAACAGGACCCCCGTTTCGACCGCAGGAGGTTTGTTTCGTCCGTTTTGCGCTACGCCACACCCCTCCCAATCAATATGACCCCCGTTTCGACCGTAGGAGGTCCGTTTCCTCCGTTTTGCGGTATGCCACACCCCTCCCGATCAACAGGACCCCCATTTCTACCATAGGAGGTCTGTTTCCTCCGTTTTGCGGTACGCCACACCCCTCCCGATCAACAGGACCCCCGTTTCGATCGTAGGATGTCTGTTTCCTCCGTTTTGCGGTACGCCACACCCCTCCTGTCACATCCCTGGTCCTGTTATGCACTAGGCTGGACCCTCATGTGAGCATCATGTTTTAATTCAAATGAAATTTGAATTGAGGAATTTTCAAAAGCCTCAGAAGACCTCTAAAAATAACCAACATTTAAATCTCATCAAATGAGTCCAAAGAAATGTTCCTGTTACTCTGTGAAAATATTGGTAAGAGGTAAAATTCAAACCAATATTTTTGGAATCACAGAATTATTTATTTTTGGGCCTTTGACTTAAACCAATGACATATTTGAGTTGAATTTATTTCTATTATATAAGAAATAAAGTTCAAATATTTTTGTAAGTTGCCTGTGACCTTGGACTAGTTCCTGAGCTCACATACAATTTACAGAAAGTTTTAGAAAAATGATTTGATATTTAAATCAAATCAAAACCAATTGCAAAAAATAGAAAAGAGAAAGAAAGAGAGAGAGAACCCACCTGGACTTACCTGGCGCCCACCAACCGGCCCAGCTCCAACGGCCCAGCCCATCACCGCCTCCTCCCTGTCGTCTTCCTCCCTCGCCAGAAGGACAGAGGCGCATGCCCGCCCCGCGCCAGCCCACCTCCTCCTCCCTGTCGCCTTCCTCCTCGTGCCAGTAGGCAGAGGAGGGACACGGCGCACGCGCCCGAGCTCGCCACGCCACCACCCTGCTCGTCTGCATCGCCTGGCCACCGCAACGCCTCGCGTCATCTCCTCAGCGCTGCCCCGACCCCCTGGACTCCCTCTCTCTCCCCCAAACACTCTCCCCTCCTCTGTTCTTTCCGCCACCGAACGCGTCCGTCGCCGCCGACGAGCATCGCCGTGGCCACAACCACTGCCTCGCCTCGTCGTTGCGCCCAGAGGCTCCGCCTCGACCCCCTCTTCCTCTCCACCAACCCATGCCCCGCCGGACGCCCTGCATCGCCGCCCACGCCATCTTCCCCATCTCCGGCCGCCCGAGATCGCCGGTGCCTGCTCGCCACCTCCGAAGCCTCCCCGAGCCCACCGAGCTCTACTCCCGACCCCTTGTGAGCTCCTACGCCTTTCCCCTCTCTCCCCACAGTCTAACTCGCCCTCTAGCACTAGCACTACCGCACCCGAGAGCTTGCTGCCGCCGTCCATGGCACCGCCGCGGCCACAGCTGCTGCCACTCGCTTCTGAGCGTTGCCCCGTGCTCAGCACGCTCCCAGGAGCCGGGCGCGCCCACCAGTTCGACCTACCGTTCCCCCTAGCGCCAACCCGCACCAACCCCGAGCTCCGACCGCCGCCGCGAGCCTGATTCCGGCGAGCCCGTTCGACCTCAGCCCCTCCCGCTTTCTTAGATAGATGCGGCTGAGCGCCAGCTACGCGTAGATGATCGCTGCCGCTGTTTTGGTCGCCGGAGGGCGTTCCCCGAGCCCCTCCGCCGCGTCTGGACTCGCCGGCGGCTAAACGCCGGCGACCGTTGACCCTTGACCGGCGTGGGTTGACCCCACTGCCCGGTTTGACTCTCCCCTCTCTCCCACTGACATGCGGGCCCCGCCCGGCTAACCAAGTTAGTTAGGGTTAATTTTAATTAGGTTAGTTAGTCCAGACACTGACACGCAGGGCCCACAGGTCAGTTTGACCTGGACCAGCCCGTTGACCTGCTGACGTCACTATGAGGTCATGCTGACGCAATAATTCCTTTCTGGAATTTAAATAAATCTTAAATGATTTAATATTTCAGAAAATAGTCAAAACTTCTAAAATCATATAAAATCAACCGTAACTCCAAATGAAATAATTATATATGAAAAATGATCAGAAAAATCCAATCTATCCATCTGTACCATTTTCATGCATGTTAGAACAACTTATAGCTGCTGTTTAGCACAAATCAATTAAATGGCATTAAACTCTCACATATGGAGTTTGAATTTGAACCTAGTGTTCAAACCAACCCCATTTAACCTGTTGCTAGATGCATTAGCCCAAAACACATTCATATTGCCATGTCATAGCATGCATCATATTGTGCATTGCATTGATCGTGTTTCTTCTGTGTTTGCCGGTGTTGTTCCCCCTCGGTAGACGCTGTACCGATGATGTGATCGTTGACACTGATGAAGACTCAATGTTATCTTCAGAAGTGCCAGGCAAGCAAAACCCCCTTGTTCATTCCGATACAATCCTACTCTCTCGCCCTGCTCTCTTTTACTGCATTAGGACAACAACGAGTCATTTGTTACTTGCTGCGGTAGCTGAACCCCTTTATCCTCTGCATGACCTGTCATTGCCACAGTAAATAGATGAAACCCACTAGTATGAGTAGGAGTTGCTTGAGCCCTGTTGTGCCTACTCATTCATGTTTGTTTGTCATGCCTGCTACTGCTTAGAGTTGAGTCAGGTCTGATTCATCGGGAATGAATCAGAGGTGTGTGAACATGTCCTACTGTGTGTGAGCTAAATGTGTGAACACGATTTGGTAAAGGTATCGGTGAGAGGCCATGTAGGAGTACATGGTGGGTTGTCTCATTGAAGCCGTCCTTAGGAACTGAGTTCTGTGTTTGTGATCCATGATTCAGCTACTACCATGCATTGGGCCCTGAAATATGACCCCGCTCGACTTCTTATTCACCCTTGTCCTCTGTCCAGGAGTTGCAAGTAGTTTCTGGTGTTTGTAGTATGCTGGAGGCCGTGGACAGCGCTGACCGGAGGGGTGGGCTGTGATGCGGTAGGCACGTGGCACGGTGTACCGGGCGCCCGTTTGGTGTCTCGGGAACCCTGCACACATCGTTTGGGGCTGTGAGCGAAACTCCGGCCGGATCTCCTCATGGATGGAACCCGAATAGGCGATAAACCTGGACTAGAGACTTGAGTGTTTAGGTAGGTCGTGGTCTACACCCACGTCGGCTTTCGCTTGAAGTCTGCCGAGCACATGTCGTGTGCAGACGCTAAGTGGTGGAAACATGTATGAAGAAGTACACCCCTGCAGGGTTAACATCATCTATTCGAATAGCCGTGTCCGCGGTAAAGGACTTCTGGGTTGCTTATATCAGTTCATAGACAAGTGAAAGTGGATACTCTAAAATACGCAAGATAAGCGTGAGTGCTATGGATGGCGTTCTCGTAGGGAGACGGGAGCGGTTCCATAGTGGTGTATTGGTTGGTGAATATGTGGACTCGTGTGCGCCACCTCAAAAGAGTTGCTTGCAGTCATAGTTTAGGATAGCCACCGAGTCAAAGCTGGCTTGCTGCAGTTAAACCCCACCATCCCCTTTGTTGATAATGATGCATATATAGTTAGTTCTGATGCAAGTCTTGCTGGGTACATTTGTACTCACGTTGCTTAATTTATGTCTTTGTAGAGAGAGACTTCAGTCTCACTAGTAGTTCCACGTGGACTTCGATGTTTAGCTTGTTACCTCAGCTACGATCTTGTGCCTCGGCAGGATTTGGTAGATAGTCAGGCTTCTCAGCCTTTTTCATTTATAGATGTCTGTACTCAGACATGTTAGCTTCCGCTTGTGCTTTAACTTGTATGCTCTGAATGTTGGGTCGTGAGACCCATGTTTGTATTATCTCGCTCCTCGGAGCCTAATGAATAAATACTTGATTCATAGAGTCATGTTGTGATGCCATGTTGTATTTGCACATATCGAGCATATTGTGTGTATGTTATTGAAATGCTTGGTATGTGTGGGATCTGACTATCTAGTTGTTTATCCTTAGTAGCCCCTCTTACCGGGAAATGTCTCCTAGTGTTTCCACCGAGCCATGGTAGCTTGCTAATGCTCCGGAACACTTAGGCTGGCCGGCATGTGTCCTTCTTCGTTCCTGTGTCTATCCCTTCGGGGAAATGTCACGCGATGAATACCAGAGTCCTGTTAGCCCGCTACAGCCCGGTTCACGGGAGTCCTGCTAGCCCAGTGCTACAGCCTGGATTCACTCACTGATGACCGACATGTTCGATGCTGGGTCATGGATGCCTGTCCCTGTAGGTTTGTGCCACTTTGGGTTTACGACTAGCCATGTCAGCCCGGGCTCCTTATCATATGGATGCTAGCAACACTATCATATACGTGTGCCAAAAGGCGCAAACGGTCCCGGGCAAATGTAAGGCGACACCCGTGGGAATACCGTGCGTGAGGCCGCAAAGTGATATGAGGTGTTACATGCTAGATCGATGTGGCATTGAGTCGGGGTCCTGATAGCATTGGTGTCAGAGCTTGACTTCCTGTAGGATTACCGAGCCAAACTGGTCGAAGTTGAGTCTAGAAATTCTTTAGTTATATAAGGGAATTGATTGTGGGATGGAACGTAAGGCTCTTTTTACTCCTTATACCTTATGCCCTTCTGATCTGAGTCATCTTATCTTTCCTACAGGGTTAAGGAACTAGGATTTCTCTTCTTTCTATCAGGATCACGTGTTACTAATCCGTAGACCTATAAGATTGTTGGATTTAAGCTAGAGTTCAGTTCCTACGACTTCTGTATGTTAACTGTTGATCTCGAAACCTTGGTATTGTGCTTCTGAGTGGCTATGCCACCATTTCTGTAGTATGTCTCCAAACTTTTGAGCATTTATAGCTGTTATGCTGTCCAAGTCATCCCAGGTTTCTAAACAGTCTGATGCATTTGCAAATCCCTTCTTCCCGTTCCCGATGTCCTTTTGGTCAGATTAATCACACTAATTGCTGAGTTGAGGTATTCTATTGCCTCGACATATATGTTGGAATTATCATTATGACCCTAGGTGTCCTAGGGGATCATCTAGTGGTCTAGCCATGATCTGTGTTTCCAGTGTGATGATTCTGGCCGTCATTATCGAAAGCATCCCGTGATGCCATTTAGTTAGTAGGCATTCTATTTCTGGATTCTGAACCCGAGATTCACCCCATTTACCTCATGTTGAGTGTTGCTAGTTCCTTTAGGAAATTAGTAACTTTTGCATTAGTCCTCGAGGTCCATGGTATTTTCCTTCTTCCAAATACTATGAACCACTTATGGCAGTAGTTTGTTGGATCAAAAGATCATAACAGGAGTGCTCTCGATGGGTTCTCTATTCTATATTGCGACTCTGCTAGTTCAACTTTTCTGCATGGGTTATCCAGAAAATTTTTGTTGAACTTGGTTCAACATACTAATCTATGCATCCACAACTCAGAAAACCGTATGTTCCTTTGAGTTGTCCCGCTTTAGTTGTCTTCCGACCCTCGTCTATAAATTGATAGTCAAGAGTATGCGTGCGTTCATTCATCGATGCCTATTACTCTTGTGGTCCGTCAAGCCATTCTATTCCAGAATGACTAGGAGAAACAAACTCCAGTACCTCATCCATACCCAGGATTGGGTCTTAGCAGTTGTACTCCATAGATCAAAATACTAATCCAGTTTTTGTTCTGTTCCACCCTGGAGTGTTACCATCTTTATATTAAGATTATCATGGGAATTGCACACCATCCTATGAATTCTTGGTGCAGTGATACTTCTCTCCATCATTATTCATTTCTCGGTTCCCGTGTTGTTATAACCGGAATGTCGACAAGTGAATCGTGATGTGTGAAATCAATACTCCTAGCAACTTTGTTGCTTGGTAGTTAAATGGACAATAACCTCATTCTTAACGTGTTGGTTCTTGAATCATCATTCTAAGATTGATCGTGCTACCTTGTCCATCTTCCTGGTGCACATTTCGATTGATGAGTTAGGATTTTGTCAAGTCCTCGCTCATTTGATCATATCGTCTTGCCCTGAAAAGCAAGATTGTTCTCGATCTTAGTAACATATCGGTGGTTCATGATTTTCTGAATATCTTCTCGAAAGTATCACCAGGTTGTCACCTGACTGTTATGTTGAGCTCGTGATCAAGTTGGTTTATCCTGTAAACCACCCTTTCTCCAAGAATCCGTGTTGGATACCCCTGCGCTAGTTGGTTAAGCTATGCATCAACTTGGAGAGTTGGAAGATAGAAGCTTGTCCGATATAGTTCATTATAAGGGATGTCTTGTATGTGTGTTGAAGAAAGTTGATATTTTCATCGACTGAACCTCGTGATCAGTTAATGGACCTATCATTTTTATCCAACCTTTGATTGGAGTATGGGCTATCATCCAATCAGACCAGAACCAACGATATTCGTAATGTTGTCTTACTCGTGGTTGATCCCTCGAGCATACACCATTATATCTTTTGGGTCTGACCAATGCTATCACTTGTTCACTTAACTATGGAATTCCTTTTAAAAGGAAACCCAGATGAATTGTTGTTGAGCCCATTGACAACATCCTTATCTCCTCCATGATCTTGTTGGACAACAAGTTAGTGTTGGAAACTTTTGAAAGCATTTTCTTCATGCTAGCTCATGAAGTATTTGTTTGATGAAAGGAGTGACTTCCTCTTATACACGTGCATTTGGTGAAAGTTGCCGCCGTGAATTTGAGAAAGTTAGTTTTGCTTCCTCTGGAATCATCCCAAGTCGGTCATGCACATGTGCGAAGTATTCTGTGGTCTGGAGACTTGCAACCTTCATTCCATAGGTGTCCCGAGCACACCAAGCCACCGATTGATTTGTTCAAGGAGAAGAAGTTCCTTCTTAAGAGTATACCTTATGCAAGGACTTCGATATCCTCGCTGATGGTCCCCCCTCCTGAACTTGGTAGTGTTTTATTATAATACTACTTTCTGGTCATGCTTGTCTTGGACAACATGTTCACATGTTGTAGCAGAACCAGCTCATGTTTTGGAGCTTGCTATCGTAATTCATTTCCCGAGAATCTTGCAACGTCATCTCGTCGATTTGTGTTGCAAACTTTCATTTTTCTTCCTAGACTCGATGAGTCTGGAATATCCTGACACCAACCAGATCTGAACCTCAGGCAGATGTGATGGTTGGAACATTTCCCAAGAACTATAGTATTGGTCTCACGATAACCGGTAAAGTGGATGTCGTGGCCAACACACCCCGCCGAAAGACCTATTGTTGTAGTATCTTGATTGAAGAAGTTGGCCACCTCCCCATAAGGATCTCGTAGAACTTATTCTAGTAGTTGTTCCTTATGGATTTTTGTGTTTCCGAAGTCCGACCCTTACTTGATGTTCTAGATACCAGACCATTTCAATAAATGGATTACGCTAGCACATTAAGGAGAGCATTAGAAGCGGAGTGCTAAATGTCTCTCGGTCGATCATCCAGATTTTATTTCCTTGGCCCCGCCAAGGGTGAAATCTGAGAAAGTATTATCTTCCTTTGCATCTGCATCATCCATCATCAGTCATCATGGTAACAAGTTGTGTTGCCAGGATCCTTGACACGGATATTGGTAAAATCTTGATGATTATGGAAATGCTCAAGTTCTTGAGAGCACGCACAAGCGCTAGGTGTTATCATCGACACTAACTGGGATGATCTCAGTTTCCTCGGCAATGCTATGACCTTTTCAAACAGTGAATTCACTCTCTATTGTTGGGTTCTTCCCCAGTTACCAGAATCATTCCCAGCATTTGCATTTTGTTCCCAGCTTGCACCGCCAATGTGCCATTCTACCATGGGTCTCTTCCATTTCCGGTGGTAAGAAAATTCATCCATTACGTTGTCTTCAACAAGGTAATCCACATCATCCAAGTCCGAGTATGCCATTCTACCGACCCCCTCCAAACGATCGCTCGAGAATTGCCTTAGGCTGGTTTAAAGAGTTTCAATGATCTCTGAATCAAAGGTAATTCTTTTTGCCACTTAAGGGGATATATCTACGAGTCACCATCCCTAAGGTGCCTCGTTGTGGTATCATGGCAACTCAACTCCTCGCTGCGCTGACAACCGTTCACCACCTTCTTAAGTGTGGAATTGTAGTCTACCTGGTAAACCTCCGTCATCTGTTCCACTCCATTCCGCTAGAGGTGTGCTTCGTCTCTCAGCTCGAGAGATGTTGCTATGTCTCATTCCGTGAGTTAATCCTGAGTTGTTCGACCTTCGAGAAGAACGATCCTTTTGGGGTCTTTCCTTCCATTCGTTGTCATGATAGTTGGAGTTCTCAGAGCAAGACTTCGAGACAATGATGGTGAACGAATCAACGTTCATTTGGAGTGCAACCTGGATCGTGAAGATTGTGCTAGTTTGCGCTCCCCCTTCACCCTCCCCTATGCTTGAATCTCGGGACGAGATTTTTGTTTAGTGGGGGTGAGTTGTCACATCCCTGGTCCTGTTATGCACTAGGCTAGACCCTCATGTGAGCATCATGTTTTAATTCAAATGAAATTTGAATTGAGGAATTTTCAAAAGCCTCAGAAGACATCTAAAAATAACCAACATTTAAATCTCATCAAATGAGTCCAAAGAAATGTTCCTGTTACTCTGTGAAAATATTGGTAAGAGGTAAAATTCAAACCAATATTTTTGGAATCACAGAATTATTTATTTTTTGGGCCTTTGACTTAAACCAATGACATATTTGAGTTGAATTTATTTCTATTATATAAGAAATGAAGTTCAAATATTTTTGTAAGTTGCCTGTGACCTTGGACTAGTTCCTGAGCTCACATACAATTTACAGAAAGTTTTAGAAAAATGATTTGATATTTTAAATCAAATCAAAACCAATTGCAGAAAATAGAAAAGAGAAAGAAAGAGAGAGAGAACCCACCTGGACTTACCTGGCGCCCACCAACTGGCCCAGCTCCAACGGCCCAGCCCATCACCGCCTCCTCCCTGTCGTCTTCCTCCCTCGCCAGAAGGACGGAGGCGCGTGCCCGCCCCGCGCCAGCCCACCTCCTCCTCCCTGTCGCCTTCCTCCTTGTGCCAGTAGGCAGAGGAGGGACACGGCGCACGCGCCCGAGCTCGCCACGCCACCACCCTGCTCGTCTGCATCGCCTGGCCACCGCGATGCCTCGCGTCATCTCCTCGGCGCTGCCCCGACCCCCTGGACTCCCTCTCTCTCCCCCAAACGCTCTCCCCTCCTCTGTTCTTTCCGCCACCGAACGCGTCCGTCGCCGCCGACGAGCGTCGCCATGGCCACAGCCACTGCCTCGCCTCGTCGTTGCGCCCAGAGGCTCCGCCTCGACCCCCTCTTCCTCTCCACCAACCCATGCCCCGCCGGACGCCCTGCATCGCCGCCCACGCCATCTTCCCCATCTCCGGCCGCCCGAGATCGCCGGTGCCCGCTCGCCACCTCCGAAGCCTCCCCGAGCCCACCGAGCTCTACTCCCGACACCTTGTGAGCTCCTACGCCTTTCCCCTCTCTCCCCGCAGTCTAACTCGCCCTCTAGCACTAGCGCTGCCGCGCCCGAGAGCTTGCTGCCGCCGTCCATGGCGCCTCCACGGCCACAGCTGCTGCCACTCGCTTCTGAGCGTTGCCCCGTGCTCAGCACGCTCCCAGGAGCCGGGCGCGCCCACCAGTTCGACCTACCGTTCCCCCTAGCGCCAACCCGCACCAACCCCGAGCTCCGACCGCCGCCGCGAGCCTGATTCCGGCGAGCCCGTTCGACCTCAGCCCCTCCCGCTTTCTTAGATGGATGCGGCTGAGCGCCAGCTACGCGTAGATGATTGCTGCCGCTGTTTTGGTCGCCGGAGGGCGTTCCCCGAGCCCCTCCGCCGCGTCTGGACTCGCCGGCGGCTAAACGCCGACGACCGTTGACCCTTGACCGGCGTGGGTTGACCCCACTGCCCGGTTTGACTCTCCCCTCTCTCCCACTGACATGCAGGCCCCGCCCGGCTAACCAAGTTAGTTAGGGTTAATTTTAATTAGGTTAGTTAGTCCAGACACTGACACGCAGGGCCCATAGGTCAGTTTGACCTGGACCAGCCCATTGACCTGCTGACATCACTATGAGGTCATGCTGACGCAATAATTCCTTTCTGGAATTTAAATAAATCTTAAATGATTTAATAATTCCAGAAAATAGTATAAACTTCTAAAATTCATAGAAATTCAACCGTAACTCCAAATTAAATAATTTATATATGTAAAATGATCAAAAAAATCCAATCTATCCATCTGTACCATTTTCATGCATGTTAGAAAAACTTATAGCTGCTGTTTAGCACAAATCAATTAAATGGCATTAAAACTCTCACATATGGAGTTTGAATTTGAACCTAGTGTTCAAACCAACCCCATTTAACCTGTTGCTAGATGCATTAACCCAAAACATATTCAAATTGCCATGTCATAGCATGCATCATATTGTGCATTGCATTGATCGTGTTTCTTCTGTGTTTGCCGGATTTGTTCCCCCTCGGTAGACGATGTACCGATGGTGTGATCGTTGACACTGATGAAGACTTAATGTTATCTTCAGAAGTGCCATGCAAGCAAAACCCCCTTGTTCATTCCGATACAATCCTACTCTCTCGCCCTGCTCTCTTTTACTGCATTAGGACAACAACGAGTCATATATTACTTGCTGCGGTAGCTGAACCCCTTTATCCTCTGCATGACCTGTCATTGCCACAGTAAATAGATGAAACCCACTAGTATGAGTAGGAGTTGATTGAGCCCTGTTGTGCCTACTCATTCATGCTTGTTTGTCATGCCTGCTACTGCTTAGAGTTGAGTCAGGTCTGGTTCATCGGGAATGAATCAGAGGTGTGTGAACATGTCCTACGGTGTGTGAGCTAAATGTGTGAACACGATTTGGTAAAGGTATCGGTGAGAGGCCATGTAGGAGTACATGGTGGGTTGTCTCATTGAAGCCGTCCTTAGGAACTGAGTTCTGTGTTTGTGATCCATGATTCAGCTACTACCATGCATTGGGCCCTGAAATATGACCCCGCTCGACTTCTTATTCACCCTTGTCCTCTGTCCAGGAGTTGCAAGTAGTTTCTGGTGTTTGTAGTATGCTGGAGGCCGTGCGCAGCGCTGACCGGAGGGGTGGGCTGTGATGCGGTAGGCACGTGGCACGGTGTACCAGGCGCCCGTTTGGTTTCCCGGGAACCCTGCACACATCGTTTGGGGCTGTGAGCGAAACTCCGGCCGGATCTCCTCATGGATGGAACCCGAATAGGCGATAAACCTGGACTAGAGACTTAGGTGTTTAGGTAGGTCGTGGTCTACACCCACGTCGGCTTTCGCTTGAAGTCTGCCGAGCACATGTCGTGTGCAGACGCTAAGTGGTGGAAACATGTATGAAGAAGTACATCCCTGCAGGGTTAACATGATCTATTCGAATAGCCGTGTCCGCGGTAAAGGACTTCTGGGTTGCTTATATCAGTTCATAGACAAGTGAAAGTGGATACTCTAAAATACGCAAGATAAGCGTGAGTGCTATGGATGGCGTTCTCGTAGGGAGACGGGAGCGGTTCCATAGTGGTGTATTGGTTGGTGAATATGTGGACTCGTGTGCGCCACCTCAAAAGAGTTGCTTGCAGTCGTAGTTTAGGATAGCCACCGAGTCAAAGCTGGCTTGCTACAGTTAAACCCCACCATCCCCTTTGTTGATAATGATGCATATGTAGTTAGTTCTGATGTAAGTCTTGCTGGGTACATTTGTACTCACGTTGCTTAATTTATGTCTTTGCAGAGAGAGACTTCAGTCTCACTAGTAGTTCCACGTGGACTTCGACGTTTAGCTTGTTACCTCAGCTATGATCTTCTGCCTCGGCAGGATTTGGTAGATAGTCAGGCTTCTCAGCCTTTTTCATTTATAGATGTCTGTACTCAGACATGTTAGCTTCCGCTTGTGCTTTAACTTGTATGCTCTGAATGTTGGGTCGTGAGACCCATGTTTGTATTATCTCGCTCCTCGGAGCCTAATGAATAAATACTTGAGTCGTACAGTCATGTTGTGATGCCATGTTGTATTTGCACATATCGAGCATATTGTGTGTATGTTATTGAAATGCTTGGTATGTGTGGGATCTGACTATATAGTTGTTTATCCTTAGTATCCCCTCTTACCGGGAAATGTCTCCTAGTGTTTCCACCGAGCCTTGGTAGCTTGCTACTGCTCCGGAACACTTAGGCTGGCCGGCATGTGTCCTTCTTCGTTCCTGTGTCTGTCCCTTCAGGGAAATGTCACGCGATGAATACCAGAGTCATGTTAGCCCGCTACAGCCCGGTTCACCAGAGTCCTGCTAGCCCAGTGCTACAGCCTGGTTTCACTCACTGATGACCGACACTTCGATGCTGGGTCATGGATGCCTTTCCCTGTAGGTTTGTGCCACTTTGGGTTTACGACTAGCCATGTCAGCCCGGGCTCCTTATCATATGGATGCTAGCGACACTATCATATACGTGTGCCAAAAGGCGCAAACGGTCCCGGGCAAAGGTAAGGCGACACCCGTGGGAATACCGTGCGTGAGGCCGCAAAGTGATATGAGGTGTTACATGCTAGATCGATGTGGCATTGAGTCGGGGTCCTGACACCTCCCGATCAACAGGACCCCGTTCCAAATGTAGGAGGTCCGTTTCCTCCGTTCTGCGGTACGCCAGGCCTCGTTTCCATCGCATGTTCCGTCCAAGCCCTCCCGATGAACACGACCACACATTCCGTTCTGACCCAGCCAGTTGGCTCCCATGTGTTTCGTTGCCTCCTGATGAACACGACGCATTCCGTTGCCTCCCCATGAACATGATGAATTCCGTTGCCTCCCCATGAACACGACGCATTCCGTTGCCTCCCCATGAACACGACGACGACGCTTTCTCTCCGTTCCGACCCAGCCATGTACACGAGCCCTCACCGTACATATGCGCGAGTAGGCGTTCGAGACCCCGCCCGTATGTACACATACGTGGCCGTATTTTCTTTCTTGCACCCTGGTCGCTATACGTATGTGTACATGCTACGTGCGCGCCTCTACTACGACACGTATGCGCCTCTACATCCACCAGTATATATGTACGTACACGTTCGCGACCAGAATGACAACGCTATGTACGCTTCGACCAGGTGGGTCCCGACTGTCAGGCACTTCCTTGCCTGCGAAGATGTAGCTGGTCTGTTTCGAAAAAAAATGTAGCTGGTGGGTCCCAGCAGTCAGAGGGGCGAATAGTTTTTTTACCCGGACGCACTTCCTTTGCGTGCGAAGATGTAGCTGGTGGGTCCCAGCAGTCAGGGGGGCGAATCGTTTTTTTTTGCCCGGGCGCACTTCCTT